>NW_027498018.1:0-142310 GCF_021521415.1 Bidens hawaiensis
AGCAGTATTATCAATAAAAATAGGAGTGTTCAAGTAATTCAAACCATAGTCCAGCAATTGATTTTGAATCCAGAGGACTTGTGAACAGACAGATGCAGCAATGTACTCAGCTTCAGCAGTAGAGATAGACACTGTTGTGTGCTTCTTGCATTGCCATGACACTAGTCTGTCTCCCAAGAATTGACACCCACCTGATGTAGACTTCCTACTCGTGTTATAGTCATCACAGTCGCTATCGTTGTAAGCAAGTAGATCAAAGGCATGGTTCTTTGGATACCATATCCTCAAATCATGTTTCCCCTTCAAATATCTAAAGATTCTTTTGACAGCAATCAGATGAGACACATTTGGACATGATTGAAATCTTGCACACACTCAAACAACAAACATAATATAAGTAGTCAGGTACATCAAAGCTCCAATTTTAGCTCTGTATTCATGTTCATCAACAGGCTCCCCCATTTCATCAGCTATCATCTTCTCATGTGTGTCCATTGGGGTAGAAGCAGTCTTCAAGTCTTGACATTTGAACTTGTTCAAAATATCATGCATATACTTTGATTGACAAATGAATATACCATCCTTCTCTTGTTGAAATTTTAATCCCATAAAGAAATTTATTTCACCCATTGAGATCCTGAAATACTAAGACTTCATCACTTCTTCAAACTCCAAACACATATGTTCATCAGTAGATCCAAAGATGATATCATCAACATAAACTTGAACTAGAAGTAAATATCTTTCTCTTTTCTTGTAGAAAAGGGTCCTATCAGTGGCTCCCATGTGAAATCCATTAACAAGTAGGTGGTTTGACAACTCATCATACCATGCTCTTGGAGCTTGATGTAGTCCGTATAGAGCCTTGTTTAGTTTGTATACTCTATTAGGATACTCAGGATCCTCAAAACCTGTAGGTTGAGTGACATACACCTCCTCTTAGATTTACCATTTAATAAAGCATATTTTACATATAATTGAAATACTTTGATGTTCTTGGAAGCAGCAAAGGCTAGGAATATTCTGATTGCTTCTAGCCTTCCCACAGGAGAAAATACTTCTTCAAAGTCTATTCCATCTTCTTGTAAGCATCCTAGTGCACCTAGTCTTGTTTTATTCTTCATTACAATGACTCTTTCATCCCTTTTTTTTTGAAAACCCATTTGGTGCCTATTGAATACTTTCCTCTTGACTTATCTACAAGTTCCCACACTTGCAAATTTCTTAATTTAGCCAACTCCTCTTGCGTTGACTCCACCCAAGTATTGTCTTTTAATGGTTGAACAATGTTTTTGGGTTCAAATTGAGATAGGAAGCAGGAGTATATACAAATGTTTGCAGATTCATATGCACTTCTTGTAACTATTTCATGAATGTCCCCAATGATGTTTTCAGTGGGATGATTTATCTCTATAAAAGAATTTTGTACAATTTGATTTGAAGAATTAGTGGAATCAAGATTGAAGTCATTAACAACAGGTTCTTCGGTGATCAAATATGATTCTGTTTGGTTCAAATCAGCAACCTCTTAAGCGTTTTGTTGGGATGTTGAAGCAATATCATTTCCAGTGTTCAAATTTTGAAACAAGGTTTCAAAGTTTCCTTGTCTATCAGCTTGTTCTTGACCTTACTGGTCTTCAGGTTGCACTTCATTATTGAAAAAATGCTCTTGATAGTGGCTGATCAAGATTGTCAGGTTGCTCAATTTCATTTTCAGGTTCACCATTTGTTACTTTTTCAGTAAAAGAATATTCATTGTTCTTTTCAGCAACCCTTGACCATAAATTGTCCAAATCAACATTTTGTTCTGATGTTACTTCTAGGACACTTGTTTTGTGAAGAGTTTCATCAAAATCTTCAGGGTAAAGCTTGAAGGATTTGATTAACTTTTCAAAATTAAATATCTATTTTGCTCCATCAACAGTGTTGAATTGATTTTCATTAAAGACCACATCCGAGTATTCAGTCACACTCAAATGGTCTTTCACATAGACTCCGTAAGCTTTTGAGTGTGATGAATAGCCAACAAAGAAACAATCTAAGGATTTAGACTGAAACTTATTCAAATAGTCCTTTGTATTCAACAATGAGCATTTGCAACCAAAAGGCTTGAGAAACTTGAGGTAGGGTTTCCTTTTGATAAAAGTCTCATAAGGAGTTTTGTCTTGACATTTGTTGAGAAGGGCTCTATTCTGAACATAGCAAGCAGTGTTTATTGCCTCAGTCCAAAATGTAACAGGAAAGTAAGTATCTGCTAACATAGTTCTTGCTACTTCTATCAGTATTATGTTTCTTCTTTCAGCAACTCCATTCGGTTCAGGTGTTCTAGGGGCACTGAATTGATGAAATGTTCCTTTAGTCTTCCAAAATTCATCATTACCCTATTCTTGAACTCAATCCCATTGTCACTTCTCATTAGCTTCACCCTTCATCTAATTGATCCTCCATTCGTGTTACACAACTATTGTTAATTCAGCAGCTTCATCCTTGGAATTCAGAAAATAAAACCATGTATATCTTGAAAATTTATCAATGATTACCAAGCAATATCTTTTTTTCCCAATACTAGGAACACTCCCAAGACCAAAGAGATCCATATGAAGCATTTCCAGTACTTGTTCAATTGAGTTTGTAAGCTTTGCTTTGTGAGATGATTTGTGTTGCTTTCTTTTCTGACAAGAATCACATTTGTCATCCAATTTGAACTCCCTTGTAGACAAACCAATGACATGCTCAACTTTAACAAGTTTGTTCATATTTTTCAAGTTGACATGAGAAAGGTTTCTATTCCACAATTTTGTCTCATTTTTAGTGGCTTTAGACACAAAGCAGGTTCCACCTCTAGAAATGGCATCCTTCATTCTTAGTTCATATATGTTTCCATTTCTAGGAGCAACCACCATGATCATATCAGGAGGAATTACAAATTCAGGCTTGAGGAAGAAACATTGCAAATCATCAAATCCAACCTTATAACCTTTATCACACATTTGCGAAATGCTCAAAAAGTTATATTATAATCCTTCTACATAGAATACATTGTCAAAAGATACTTTCCATTTGTGAGAATGCCTTCGCCCACAATCTTCCCTCAATTTTCATCACTCCCAAATGCAACTGGTCCTTCAAATTTTTCTTCATAGTTGACTAATGACCTCTTGTCTCAAGTCATGTGCCTAGAACATCCACTTTATAAATACCATACATCATTCATTTGGGTGAACTGATCCTGCTCATATAAAAGAAAAATGAATCAGTTAAATGATGAAGTATAAGCTGACTCAGCTTGCAAATCATCAGTAACATTAACACTTGTTGCATTTGGTTTGGGGTCCTCATAAACAAATTCACATGAATCATCAGATTCAAAACGATATTCAATCAAGTTTCCAACATAGGGAACTATGCTTGTGCATTCTTCAACGACATACTCCCCTTTCTTAACTATTACTTGTGCTTGAATCCTTGGTTTCCACAAAGATTCATTTGGTTCAAAACCATATTTCTATATAATCTTCTCATCACCATTAATTGCATTAGGTTTCTTTTTGGTGAAAAGTTTCTTCAATGGCTTGCTTCTTTTCTCACAAATTGTTGACCTTTTAGAGTCATCAGATTTTTCAGATGATTGTGACTTAACAGATTGGGATCTGCTTAGTTTCTTTAACTTTGGAGCCTTTTTCTTGTCATTTAACACACTTTTCTTGTCATTCACATCATTACTACACTGAATTCCTTCATCAATCTTCTTCTTGCCTTTTCCTAAGTATTCACTGTACTTCTTCTTGTAAAACCCAAAATCTTGACCAAATATAACGCTATCTGGTACATGGAATGGTTCAGGAGAGAACCTTTCTTAACATGAGTCAGTGTGGTGCCCATTGACATCACAAATTTTACACTATACTTTACTTTTAAAACTTTCACTAGAATTTCCTTTCATGAATCTTTCACTTGGTCTTGGGGGATCAATTCCAATGGTTGTTGTGTGAGTAATTATACCATCAAAATTGATTGCAAAAGGTATGAATTCTACGCTCTTGACATCTCTTCCTTCAACTGTACTTTTCACAAAATTTATCTTCTCCATCTTGATTGGTTTTTCATCGTTGATTGGTCTTAACCATCTTCTGATATAGTCTTTCATGCTTTCTACTTCTCCAACATAAAATAATTCCTGATTTGAAAACACTAGATAAATAGGAAGGAACAGATCATCATCGTTCACAATATCTTACACTTTCTTGTTTCCTTTGACACTGACCCTTCTTTGTGGCACTTTGAATGTAGAATTCTCACTGTCTTTCTTTTCCTTTGATCCCCCACATATATCAAAAGATTGGTGTTCCCTTCTCATTTGTTCATGATGTTTCTTCATTTTGGGTGTGATCTTGGGTATCACATAGGGCTGGTAACCTTGACCCAAACCATTTCAAATGGGTTAATTTGGGTTGTTTTAAAATTCAAATCGGTTGATTTGGGTCATAGGTTGTAATTAAATGGGTCAAAATGGGTCACTTCAAATTTCACATTCTTATTTTCGGGTCAAAATGGTTTGACAAATTTAACTATATGGGTCGATGTGGGTTGGTGTTCTAAGGAAAACTGGCATGTTCGGGTTAAAACGGGTTTTATATTGGAATGAGATCGGTTTATGTTTCGGCTCAGATCAGGTTTCATGCCGACACGAGTTTTAGCATTGCACGGGTTGGGTTTCTGTTTATTTCGAGTTTTCGGAATGGACGGGTCAATTTTGGTTTTCAATTTAGCATTGGACGGGTCGTTTTCGTTGACTTTTCAGTTTCGGTTAATTTGTGGGGGGGGGGTTTAGATGAAGGAGGACAACGGCGAAAACATTTTTTTTTTTTTACTTTTTTCGTTTTTTATTTATATTTAGATGTATGATTTTTTTATTGTTTTTTTTGAATTTTTTTAGGGGTTTTGATATTAATATAAACCCTCAAAAAAATTAAAAAAAATCATAACTCAAAATATAAAACAAAAACAAAAGAAGTAATAAAACTAAAACGTTTCGTCCGTTGTCCTCGTTAAAAAAAAAGAAAAAAAACCCGCAAATTATCGAAATTGAAAAGTCGACGAAAACGAAACAAAAACGTACTGAAATGAACTGAAAAATCGCTTAAGCAAGCTGTTAAATGCTGAAATGAACTGAAAAATCGCTAAAACGAGCTGTTAAGTGCTGAAACGAACTGAAAAATGGCTTAAACGAGCAGTTAAGTGCTTAAACGAACTGAAAAATCGCTTAAACGAGATGTTAGGTGCTGAAAACGAACTGAAAAATCGCTTAAACGAGCTGTTAGGTGCTTAAATGAGCTGATAAATCGCTTAAAACGAGATGTTAGGTGCTGAAATGAATTGAAAAACCGCTTAAACGAGCTGTTAGGTGCTAAAACGAACTGAAAAATCACTTAAACGAGATTTTAGTTGTTGAAACAAACTGAAAAATCGCTTAAACGAGTTGTTAGGTGCTGAAACGAACTAAAAATCGCTTAAAACCGGCTGTTAGGTGCTGGAACGAACTGAAAAATCACTTAAATGAGCTTTTGCTGTAAAAACAAATTGTAACGTGTTGAAAACGCGCTGATTCCTTGGTAAAAAAAACCTAACCGAAACCCGTTTTCACATGTTCCGACCTTGACCCGTTCTAACCCGAACCTGTTGACCATAACCCGTTTCGACCCGAACCTAAACATCCCTTTTTTTTAATTGACCCATTTCGACACTAACCCGTTTAAACCCTAACTTGTTCCGACCCATGACCTGTTTCGACCCAACCCAACTCATTTGCCACCTCTTGTACACAGGATTCTTGTCCTTTGAATTTTATTCACCCTTTTTCTCTTCTTTTAAGCTTACACTTGAACTCTTCTCACTTGAGTCACTCAAATCATCTCTGTTTAAATAATCGTAGTCTTCATCATAAAATGACATTTGAGTACAAACATATTTTTCAACCTTTGTCTCAACAACCTTCATTACAAACTCTCCCTTATCATCAACCTCAACCAACTTATAACTTTCAATGAATTCCTTTTTATCTTCAAATACTTCTCTGAATTGGTCAAGGAAAGCAGTTTTTTTCTCTTTGTCCACTTTCAATGAGTAATTATCATTAAAGGGTGCGGGGATAACTTTTTACTTATCCTCCTCGATTTTTTTTAACATACCACAAAAGTTTCTGTTAACACCAAATTCTTTATAAAATCAACTTCAACTTGAAGTTATTTATTCTTTATATTCTCATAAGGTACATTTTCTTCATTTCTTAAATTTCAGTGGTGTACCTTGATTGAATAATGTAACTGTCCATACAATCCTGCTCTAAACTTTTGGTTTGGTTGTCGTAGGTTAATTCACTTGTTTCTTACACATTTATCATGATTATTTCTTGAAACATTCACTTTGTAAATTCCCAATTGTCTTTCTCAAAGAAACATTCATTTCAAGTACTTCAAGATTTTTGGGTTTTGAATATACCTAAGATGAAGAGGACTCTACATCATTATCAATATTTGCCATGAAAGCCACATTTGCCTTCTCAATATCTTCGGCATGGTTACTCCAATCAAACACACCAACATGTTGTGGTTGAGCTTGAGCAACATTCCCTTGGTCTCTTGGCTAATTGGGATTATTTCTGTTTCGATTAACAGTAGCATGCGGAGGGACTTGTTGGTTTCTCTAAAAGGGTTGTTGTTGTGGGATCACAAGTTGATGATTTTGATGTTGAAAGTTGTTGTCGTTGAAGTTTCTCTATTGACCTTGATTCTGATTTATATATTGAAATTGATTTCTTTGTTGATTGTTGTTCTGAAATTGCCTTGGCTGATTACACTATTTAGCAATGTGTCCTGGTTGTTGACAGTTATAGCATATTGCTTTTGACTTGTCAAAACCTATTCTATATTTGGACCAGATACCAAAGACCTTGAGTACTATTATATAGCCTCTTACTTGTCAAGCAAGCATTGCAACCTGCCACTTCAGATCCATATCCTCCAAATCATCAGCATCAATTTGTTCAAGGTATTCTTGAACCACACTAGTATGAATCAGATTCTTAGCCACAAAAGCAATATAAGACTCAGTAAACATTGAAAAGACAACTTGATACTCATTCCCATGATTCAAACTTATACCAATGTATGGTGCATGTCCGCTTTCCATTGATGATGTATCATTATCATCTATTAGTTGAACAATGAATCTGGACTATCCACCTTGATTGCTTGACTGACAAGCAACAAATACTCTTGGTGTTTCACCACCATATTCACTTGGCTCTTCAGTTATGGGTACTTGTTGTTGGTTCTTGATAGATAAGTTTGCCATGGGCGCAATAAGCTATTTTTCTTTCCCAGCAAGGTTGTCTTCTAGAATTCCTCTTATATGTTAAACCGAGCAAGGTTCACTTTGTCTAGGAAGGTTGTTCTTCAAGTCAAGCAAGGTTTGTTTCCTAGAAAACTCTTGACTAAACCAAGCTGAAACCAAGTCTGTTGGCAAATCTAGCAAGACTTATTCTAAATAAATAGTGGTCCCAGCAAGCTTGAAGGAAGTTGATCAAGAAATCTCTTAAGGACTTCTACCGAGCAAGGTTCAACTCTGAGAAAGCTACAATGTTACTAGCACACTTGGGTTTGTTCAATAATTTAATATTAACAAAGGGTTGAAGGGATTTCTAAAGAACAAGTTTGCACGTTGGACTATTGTAACACCCCGCAACCGCAGCGGAAACGTAAACGGGATGCAACAGACACCTCTGATATCAACCACATTGTTTATAAAGAAAACTGAATACATTAATATACTTCAAATTACATTATCTCATATTTCATTACCGTCTAGGTGATACACACATCATACAATACGATACATAATTCTATTTACTATAATGTATTGTAACATCCCGCACGCAAATCTTACACACATCAAGCACTTAGCACGTAAGCAATCACTTCATCTTAATCGTTCCTGAAAAGCATGTGAGAAAACGGGTCAACTACGAATAGTTGGTGAGTTTCACAATTTGAATAA
This sequence comes from Bidens hawaiensis, assembly GCF_021521415.1. Lineage (NCBI taxonomy): Eukaryota > Viridiplantae > Streptophyta > Magnoliopsida > Asterales > Asteraceae > Bidens > Bidens hawaiensis. The sequence goes on from NW_027498018.1 coordinate 8,056, forward strand.
ACCATGATAAATCCATATCATAATATAATATTATCGATGTAATTATGCTGAGCCCACAAGTGAAACCTCTGACTATCCACACACAACCCCGTGGCATACTCCGCCCACGGACCTGCCCCAAACCGCTATGCCTAACATTACATAGCAAAAATATATAACAACAAAATAGACATGTGCAACTGGCTGGGAAACATCAGCAAATCCATGCCGGACCAGTTGGGTTTGTCAGACCAATAGTACTATTCACACTCTACCGGCTTTCAGTTAATCACTCGTGTTGCGGGGCCTTACAATGTTAGCAACTCAGACAATTACCATCTTAGTACATTTCTGTACGATTCCCGTACAATATAATATATATAAATTCACGCAAATCCATGCGTTCAGTATGTACTTAAACATTTCAGTAGTAACATGCTTCCGCCCCGAGAAAATATTTAAAAACAATTCAGAAAAAGGGGCTCGTGAAACTCACCTTAGCACATGCAAGCAGATAACAACAGTCATTATTATTTAACACGTCCAATCTGTAATATGATCCCTACGATCGTTATTATACAATTATTGTTTATATAATCTTTAACCGTGTTAACTAGTACATCTGGGGACACTGTTAACCCAGTACTGTACCCATTCCGGGGGCAATGTTAACCCAGAAACACTTCTCCGGACTCAGATTGTGATATCGTTTAGACTTCAATAGTCAAAATTACTATTAGTTCGTTTTCCCCGTTTTGCGTGCCTAGCACGGCTATCCGTTTTTACGTTTCAAAAGATGAGTTTGGTCACACACGACCCGAAAATAGTTTTTGACTGACAATTTAATTAATGTTGTGAAATTAGAGCTCGGTTTAGTCGCCCCGATTGGCCGCGGGACCCGTTTCCGTCTTTAGTGTACCGGAAACTGTTTTATCGGATAAAATTACCCAAATCATCCGAATTATTTTCGGATGATTTACATTTAACTCAGTTATATGAAAATAGTTCATTTTTAGGGTTTTTATACACCGGTCAGCTCGTTTAGGCGAACTTTACCGGTTTACGCGTTTTAAACTTTAAAAGTTTGTCTTTATTTTCTTTTTAGCACAAATAATTATCCGTTTAATCTCGGATCTTGAAATTTTGCACAAATCACTTTTTGACAGTGGGGAATTTTATAAAAATATTTCCAGAATTAATTTTTATATTAAAATTTATTTATCTATTTTTAAACACCATTTAAACACTAAATATGTCGTAAATACCAAACGACCTTAGAAAAATCCCAAATTTTTCCTGGATGACCCCTGCCATCTCCATAGTCCCCTGTAATTTTTCCATAACCAAAATCTCTTTTTACATGCCATTTTCACTAAAACCGAGCTAGAAAACCCTAGAACTCGTTTAACCGAAAAGCCTACTTAGACTTCTCCAACGGACCTAAAATTTTGTGTGTGAATTTTACATGTTATAAAAAGCTTATCTGGAATTTTCCAGAATTTTTCATGATATTTAACTATTTTTCACCATTTTTAGCCAAAACCGAGCATTAAATTCACCAAATATTCATCATTTGTCCAAAAATTACAAATTTTCACAGAACTCATATTTTCATGTATTTAACACCTCTGTAAAATTTCATGACCTTGCTCTAAACCATCCACAATCTGTCCAAAACACTCATAACCGAACATAAACCGAATATACCTTTTGTTTTCCACCACTACAAGCTACACACTCGTCTTTCCGCCTTATCTACCACTAAATACAGAACCTACAACCAACATACCACAATACCAAGAAAGTTACACTCACAATCAAGCCTCTTACACTATAGTTTCGGTTATTGATTCAAAAGTAAAGTTTAAACCGTAAAAATTCGTTTTTGGTTCGTTTAACTCCTTTCTTGGACCAAGATCCCTTGTATAACCCGTATACATCACTTGATCATGCAAGAATCGGTTTTCATCTCGGGTTTTCACCCTTTTTCACTTGAAACCTCATTTTCTTGCAAATAAACTCAAGAAACGAAGATGGAAACGTAAATAACTCGACTTTTTACCTCGGTTTTCTTGCTAAAAATCTGGATTTTTGGTCCATCAAGTGGAGAGGAGAATAAGATTGTTGAATGTTTGTGAGAAAAAAAAATAAAAGGAATGGGGTAATCCCCTTGTTCCGATCGGACAAAGAAGGAAGGTGGGGTGGGACCCACTTCTCCAATTCTAGCCACTCATTTGGATTTCGGAAATCCGGATAATGTTTTGGATAATCTGGTTCAGTTCGTTTTTCGGTTAAATGTTTAATTCGTCTTAAAACGAGGCTAAAACGGTCGTTTTCGGCTTAAAAATGAAATTTATATAAAACCGATTTAAAACTTTAAAAACATAAACCATGACATTTATTAACTTAAAACATCATATTATTAATAATTGCGCATCTTTTTCGGCTTGATCGATCGTCTCTTGCTCGGTTTGGTATTGAAGGTTTCGTTTAACGTACCGACATACCATTAAATCGAAATTCTTTTTCTGTGCCGTACTTTACTTATCCCGAAGCATTAATGCTTCGTAAAATCACTAAATATTATAGATATCGTCTATAATTGAACCCTCGATTCGTTCGGGTTTCAATAACTATCGATCGATTAATCGCATATTCAATACGATGAATTATATATTCACGTACAATCAATACAGTGAACCATGTATCCTCGTATAATTACTATGGTAATTCATGTACCCGACATTAAATATAACATAACTACTGTCTACCGGTTAGGGTATCCCTGGTTTCGTCGGAATCGCTACAACTATATCGAACAACGTTTGATATGGTCAAAAGGATTAAAGTCTGCTAGGTGAATGTTTTCTTTGGAAAATATTCTAAGTAAAGTCTTCTAAGTAAAGTCTGCCCGGAGAACTATTTCCCACTACACTTCATTGTTACCAGTTATGCTCGACAAAGAGTTATGCTGCAAAGAATGCCCGAAAACCTGTTTTACACTTAGCATTTAATGTATAGCTTTAATTACGTACGAATGATTAGGGTTTCCTAAATTGGAATGTCTAGTGTCAGGGCAGTCCTACAAAAGGAATATTTTAGGGCACACCTATGACACACCTAGACCTTCAATTGACTTTGATTTGACGGCTGACATATTCCTGTACGGATATCTGCCTAAAATCCAAACCTTCCATTCTGAAACCCTAATTGATTTCCGATGGTTACTGACATTATTCTAATGAAAATATTTTGAGTTACAGCGTGTGTTTATTACCTTTGTGTCTAGCAAGCAACATTTAGTGTGTTAGTGTTTCGACCATTAATATTCTATTGTTCTTACCTATATTACAAGTCGTTAACCTTTTTGTCGACACTATATGTGTGGGTTACAAAAGTGAGATATTGAGTGATTGAGCGATATATTCGGGATCGACAGAAGATGGTTCAAAGGATAAAAGAAAAGGCAAGTCAAGTCCACCAAGCAAGATCCCTACATCACCAAAATCACACCCAAGATGAGAAAACATCATGAACAGATGTGTCATTTGACATATGTGGTGGATTAAAGGGTAAATATAATGCAATAAGACCTCCAAGAAAAGAAGCATTTAAGGAGAAAAAGGTTAAAAACAAGAAGACTAAAGACACTTTGGATAGTGATCAATTTATTCCTGTTTACCTTGTTTTCTCAAATCAAGAATTATTTGATGTTGGAGAAGTAGAGACTGTGGAATAATATGAAAGATGACAACTCAGTTGATGTACCAATCAATCTAGAAAAATAACTTTTATCAAAAGCTCAACTGAAAGACAAGATATCAAGATTGAGAAATTTATGCCTCTCACAATGGACTTTGATGGGCTCAAGAATCAAAGGACCATTGAAATTGAACCCTTAAGGCCAAGTGAAAGATTTAAGAAGGGGAAATCAAGTGAGAGTTTAAAAGGAAAGGTTTGGTGCAAGCATTGTGATGTGTATGGACATCAAACTAATTCTTGTCATGAAATATTACATTTAAACCATTTCATGTTCCAGATACTACCAAGTTTGGGCAAGATTTTGGTCTTTATAAGAAGAAATATGATGAGTATTTGGGAAAAGGAAAGAAGTCATCTGTTGAAACAAATAGAGGAAATGATGTAATCAAGAAAATGAGATTGTTGTCAAGAAAGAAAAGATAGTTAGTGAAGAGAAGAAAGTTCCAAATGTCAAACAACATATCAGAATAAACCATGATAACGATGTTAAGAATGAGAAATCTGTTGATCACGGGAAGCCATAAGTGGGTGAAGTAAAGGTGAAATGGGAGATGTTTAGGAAAATGAAATCAAGAGAGTTAAATGGTGATGAAAAATTCTTGTTGAAACATGGGTTTGCGCCCCAAGTATTTCTTTGGAAACACAGAAGTGAGATTCTAGTGACAAAGGAGACACATATGACTTGTGAAACAATTGAAACTAGTGTGAAGAGTGAATATGTCATTGAAGAATGCATGGGTATAGTTCCATATGTGAACAGATCATATGAACTGGCTATGAATCTGATGATTCTGATGACTCATGTAAAGTTGTGTATGAAGACCCCAAACCCATTGCAACACTTGTTCATGTCACTGTTGATTTACAAGTTGATGTAGCTTGTGCTTCATCACTTAACTGATTAGTATTCTTTGATTTGTGCAGGAACAGTCCACACCAATCAATGATGTATGGTATATGGACAATGGATGTTCCAGGCACATGACATGTGACAAGAGGTCTTTTGTGAACATGAAGAAAAATTTGAAGGCCATGTTGCATTTGTGGGTGATGAGAATGGAGGGAAAATTGTGGGGAAAGGCATTCTGACAAATGGAAAAGTTTCTTTTGAAAATGTTTTCTATGTGGAAGGATTACAATATAACCTTTTGAGCATCTCACAAATGTGTGATAAAGGTTATAAGGTTGGTTTTGATGATTCGCATTGTTTCATCCTCAAATCTGAATTTGTAATCCTTACTGACATGATTATGATGATGGCTCCTAGAAATTGGAACTTGTATGAATTGAGAATGAAAGATAGTGGTTAAAGTTATCCTAACTGATGGCAAAGTGTCATTTGACAATGTATTTTATGTGGAATTATTGCAATATAACTTTTTGAGCATCTCTCAAATGTGTGATAAAAGTTATAAGGTTTGATTTGATGATTCTCACTGTTTCATCCTCAAACATAAATTTTTGATTCCTCCATACATGATTATGATGATGGCTCCTAGATATGGTAACCTGTATGAATTGAAGATGAAGGATGTAGTTTCTAGGGGATGAACTTGTTTTGTTTCAAAAGCCACTAAAAATGAGACCAAATTATGGCACAGAAGGCCTTGTCATGTTAATTTAAAGAACATGAACAAACTTGTTAAAGGTGAACATGTAATTGATTTACCTACAAGGGAATTCAAACTTGATGACAAATGAATTTCATGTCAAAAGGGTATGCAGCATAAGTCATCACACAAAGCAAAACTTGTGAACTCAACTGAAAATATGCTGGAAATGCTTCATATGGATCTCTTTGATCCTGTGAGTGTTCCTAGTATAGGGAAGAAATGGTATTTCTTAGTGATCATTGATGATTTATCAAGATACACTTGGGTTTATTTGCTGAACTCTAAGGATGAAGCTGCTGAATTGATCAAGAGTTGTGTTACAAGGATGGAGAACCAACTGGATGTAAGGGTAAATGTGATGAGAAGTGACATGGAACCAACTGAATTCTGTCTTGCAAAAGGAATTCTTCAACAATTCTGTGCTCCTAGAACTCCTGAACAAAATGGTGTAGCTGAAAGAAGAAACAAAACACTAATTGAATCTATAAGGGTAAATGTGATGAGCAGAGGCTTATTTTCTTGTTACTTTTTGGGCAAAAGCTATCAACATTACCTGCTATGTTCAGAACAAGGTTCTACTCAACAAAAGACAAAGCAAGACTCCATATGAGATTTTATTCAAAAGAAAACACTACATCAAGTTTCTCAAGCCATTTGGATGCAAGTGCTCATTATTGAATACAAAAGACTACTTGAACAAGTTTCAATCATAATATTTAGACTGTTTCTTTATTGGATACTCCAAACACTCAAAGGATTACAGAGTATATGTGAAGGATCACTTGAGTGTGATTGAGTCTTCTGATGGATTATATGAAAACCAGTTCAATACAGTTGATGGAGCATCCTGGTTATTTGATCTTGAGAAGTTAATCAAATCTTTCAAGATTTATCCTGAAGACATTGATGAAACATTGAATAGAACAAGTGTCCAGGAAGAAAAGTCAGAAAAGAAAATTGATTTGGAGAAGTTATGGTCAAAATTTGCAGACAAAAATGCTTAATATTCCTTTATCAAAAATGCTTCTGTCATGAAGAAGATGTTAAACAAAATGGCAATCTTCAGCAACCACCTGTTCAAGAAGAATCTATCCTGAATGATGAGCAAACTAATGATCAAAATGATCAAGAGCAAACTGTCAACAATGAAGGGCAACCAGATAACTTGCCAGTTCAATGTCAAGCTGAAAGACAACCAGACTTTGAGACTTTGTTTCAATGTTTGAATGTTGGAAACAATGTTGTTTCATCTTCAAAACAGTGTGCTAAAGATTCAACTGAATTTCATGATTCGACTGCAGATTTGATCATTGAGGAACCTGATCTCAATTACACAAATCTTGATTCTAATGTGTTTATTGATATAATTGTGCAAACCTCCTTTGTTGAACGAAAACATCCACCTGAAAACATCATTGGGGACATTAGTGAAAGAGTTGCAAGAAGTGCATCTGAATCTGCAAACATCTCTTATTACTCCTGCTTTCTATCCCAAGTTGAACCCAAGAACATTGTTAGAGCTTTAAAAGATAATAGTTGGGTAGAAGCAATGCAAGAGGAGTTGGCTCAATTCAGGGATCTGCAAGTATGGGAACTTGTAAATAAGACAAGAAACAAGTATGCCATTGGAACCAAATGGGTTTTTAGGAACACGAGGGATGATAGAAGAATTGTTATAAATAACAAAGCAAGACTAGTTGCTCTAGGCTTCTTACAAGAAGTAGGTGTTGACTTTGAGGAAGTGTTTGCACCAGTAGCAAGACTAGAAGCAATCAGAATATTTCTAGCCTATGATGCTTCAAATAATATTAATGTGTTTCAATTGGATGTTAAATCAGCCTTTCAAAATGGAAAAACTAAAGATGAGGTGTATGTAGCTCAACCCCAAGGCTTTGAGGATCCTTAGTTTCCAAATAGAGTCTACAAATTGAACAAAGCTCTATATGGATTACATCAAGCTCCAAGGGATTGGTATGATGAGTTATCAAACCACTTGCTTGTTAATGGCTTTCAAAGGGGAGCAATTGACAAGACCCTTTTCTACAAGAGGAAAAGATTTACTCCTTCTACAAGTTTATGTAGATGATATCATCTTTGGGTCCACCAATGAACAAATGTGCTTGGAATTTGAAGAAGTCATGAAATCAATATACTGCATGAGCTCCATGGGTAAAATGAATTTCTTTCTGGGTCTGCAAGTTCAACAAAAGAAAGATGGTATATTCATTTGTCAATCAAACTATGTGCAAGACATTCTGAATAAGTTCAAGTGTCAAGATCTCAAGACTGCTACAACTCCAATGGATACTCAGGAAAAGATGATCGCTGATGAAAGGGGGGTGTTGATGAACATGAATATAGGGCAAAGATTGATTCAATAATTTATCCGACTGCATCAAGACCAGATATTATGTTTGTTGTCTGTGTATGTGCAAGATTCTAGTTATATCCAAATATGTCACATGACTGCTGCAAGAGGATCTTTAGATACTTGAAAGGAAAACCTGTTTTAGGGATATGGTATCCAATGAACCATGTCTTTGATCAAATTTCTTATACTGATAGTGGCTACGATGTCTGTAACAAGAGTAGAATGTCTACATTTGGTGGATGTCAATTTCTGGGAGACATGCTAGTGTCATGGAAGTGAAAGAAACAAACTATTGTGTCTATTTCAACTGCTGAAGCTGAGTACATTGCTGCATATGCCTGTTGTGCACATGTTCTTTGCATTCAAAATCAACTACTGGACTATGGTTTGAATTTCTTGAACACCCCTATTTTTATTGACAATACTGCTGCTTGTTTATTGATAGGAACCCAGTCCAACACTCTAAAACCAAGCACATTGAAATTATACATCATTTAATTAGATATTGTAATGAGAAAGAACCTATTGAAATGAAAAGATTTGACACTAGTGACAACTTGGCTGACCTATTCACCAAGCCACTAGATAAAACCAATTTCAACTTTCTCCTAAAAGCATTGGGAATGATCAACTCTGATGAGGTCTGATTAATGATGTGTGCTCACTATGCTAACTGATTATTTTTGATGCTCTTGAGAGTGAAAGTAGTGATTGTTTACATGTTTAACTGATATGTGCTTCGAATGATCATCGGTGTGACTTATGTGTTCCTGATGCTTAGGTTGTTTAAATCCACTAAATGTGTGATATCAGGATAAGTGTATTTGAATGCGATGTAAAATGATAAATATATGTACTTATGTGATATTCTGGATTGCTTGGATAATTTGAACTGATGATGTGTTTTGGATAAGATGAGATTGTTGGGTTTTAACAAGATTATCAAAGTCAAATAAACCCATTTATATGAAAAACGCAGTGGATTAGTTATTTTTAAATCTTGTTAATATGATTAACATAAACCGATTTTATATAAAACCCAATGCCCGGATCCATATACTGTAATACTTGCTATCAAAACAACCATAGGGTGTTTTAGCATACTATCTTCAAGATGCTAAGAAATATGACGGAGGATGAGGATTGAACGGCTTTTCTTTAAAGTTGAAGCACCTCAAGCTTGTATACCCTTCAAGATTCCAACAAAGCCCCCTTGGTTGTTATGATTTACAGTATAAAACTCCTTCTTGTTCAACCCTCCCTTGGCTGAAAATAATAGAGAGAAAAGAAGAGTTTACTTGCAAAAATGTGTGTGTGAGAGAGATAGAAAATATTCAACCTTTGCACAATTTTCTTGACCAATTAGTTCTCTTGCATGTTCTCGTAAGAGTAAATTTAATAAATAGATGAGAGAGAATGATATTCCTTCCAAAATTTAAACCCTTTCAAATTTGTTACTTTTGTTATATATTTGTTACACAATTTTAAAAATATAACATAACATATTGTAAGTAACATGCATCATATTATTTTTCCAACTTAAATAATATTATAAAATATCTCTCTCTCAAAATATAAATTATCTGTATAATTTATTTTCCACACAAGTGCATAAATTTAGAAACTCATTTTCTAAATTTTGTAAGTGTTTATATTTATTTATTAGATCATATCTTAAAATAAACATCGTGGGTGTTTGGCTAGCTTGTTATTGGGTATGACCAGACTTAGATCATAACGTACTAGCCACATCAACTCTAATATGTGTCTTGGGTGGATGGATTCCAACAATCTCCCACTTTCACAAGATACATAGAAGATTGATGAAAATAGCAAATACCACCTAAGAACGGTTTACTGTCCCTAATACGTATGACGAAGTGCCATTCAATAACATCATCCCCTACAAGTCCCTTACTTGAAAATGATTTAGGTGAATATATCATTTATCCTGTTGTCACATATGTCATGTCAAATCCAGAGACATAAAGTGGTCATTGTGACATTCGTGACAAAACGAGGTATACTATATTCACTACGTAGCAAGTAAACGATAAATCGGTTAATTCGTATTGCTTAAACGAGTAACCGACCGATACTAATTATGACCTGTATACATACTGAGGGGTCATATACGAGTTATATATATGTTATAGAGGCTAACATATCGATATTTAGGCCCCAGTACATTTAAAACTTTTTAAACGAAAAAGGTTTCGTTTATCGATACGCTATAAGCTTAAACGTAATCGTTAATATCAAAACGAGCATTGTAGCATCCGTTAAGCCGAAAAAGATTTATCAAACACTTATATGACATGTTCTAAGCAATCCGTGAAAATATTTTGGAATTTTACAACGAGTCAGTACGTTTTTCTTATTTTACAAAACTAGGCTGAAAAACACTCGTTTTCGCGCTGGTTTTCGCACTCGAACTAGTTTTCTTGCGAAAAACCGACCCGAACTAAATATTGGACCGACTTTTACGCGTGGCACGAAAACCGAGGCACCATTGAGCCAAAAGGAGGCCCAATGGGCCCTTATAAGCTAGCGGCCGTAAAGGGGACAGCCCACCCCCCTTCTAGTATCTTTTATATAAATAAATATTAAGAAGATATTTATAAAGGAAAATTTCCAGAAACCAGCAGACACTCTCTTCTTCATCAAGTTTCATCAAAACCCTAAGGTAATTAGTGATTTTTCCTTTATTTTTAACCATGATTAACATAGTTTAACCATGAAAAATTAATCCTTGATTAGTTTTAAACATGTTTAACCATCCAAAAACCATAAAAAATCAAGTAAAACCATGTTTTGATGTTAAACATGTTTACAAACCAGGAACATATACTTTTTTGGTCAAAAACGCGGATTAGAACATGAACACAACGTTTTTACGGTTAGAAAGTTCGGTTTGAACCCAAAACCGAAACCCTAATTATCAAGGCTGTCACATGGATTATTTATGCTTGGTTTGATGTTATATGATATGTAGATATACTGAGTTGCAACCCGAGACCCGGAGAGTCGTTTAAGCTAGCAAAACTCATCGAAAACCGACAAGGTAAACCGTAACACTCGTTTAAGGGTTGTCTAGTATTAGGTTGTGATGTGCTTGTTGTTAGCTTGTGAAAATTTTCTGGGACATTAGGGATCATATAAATGAGTCCCTGTTCAAATTTGGTAATTTTTCGATAAACGGAGAATATTTGGTGAATTTATTTCCGTTTATGAGTGTTTATTTGGGAAAAATAGCTAAACATATTGAAAAATTCTGAAATTTGGATTTGGAGACTAATATGTGATGATAAGATCACTGGTAATTTTTGGGGATCATTGGAAATGCCTAAGTATGGTTTGTGCAATTATGATTTAACCGAATCTTAATAGCCGAAAAACGCATAAAAAGGCATTTTGTCAAAAGATTTAGGTTTTGGAGATTTTGCAGGGACTATGCAATAATATTAAGGACATTTATAAAAATTATTGGATTTTTCGGAGGTCGTTTGATATAAATAGGCCATTTATTACACGATTATAACCTATTAAATGAATTTTTATAAGTAAATAATTAATCATAAAATTTCTGAAAATATTTTTATAAAATTCTCCATGTCTTAATGTATTTTTACAAAAATTTACATAATTTATATATAAGTACATATTTAGTTATGATTAATCAAAGATTTAAATTATAATTGTTTTAACGAAACCGGCAGTTTTGTGTTTAACGGACTGACTGGTGTGTCAAAATGTCAAAAGTGGTCAAATATCATATTTTTGAATGATATTGATAAAAACGAACTTTTTACGAGAATTCCGGACAATTCGGGTGGATTGTACACGTTTTGTATAATCAAACCCGGGTGAAAACGGAAACGAACCCTGCGATCAAACCAGATACCGAAACCTTAAAATTCTTTAATAAATAAAATCATTTTGTCAATCAATATATTTACTTAAGTTTATGTGATCTTACCTAATCCCGAAACGCATAAACAACTAACTTGGCTAGGCTCGGGAAACGGTGAAACTGAGCCAAATCTAGTTTTTAACATTTCATAGTATACAACGTCACAATCTAAGACTATGGTCATGCTCTGGGCCTAACAGCTATACCCAGATTATCTATACAGCCCGACTTTGCTTGAACACTGTACTAGTATTAACGATACGATACCGTTTATAAGAATCAGGCTATAAGCGAGGCACCTGACTTATTGATACATAATTTCCGTGCGAACTACGATAAGGTGAGTTTCACGACCCCCACTTTCTAAACTGTTTTACAAACTTTTGGGGTGAAAAGCATGTTTACATATACTTATATACTTGAAAACGTGTGATGATGTGGATTATCTAAGTACAAACACTTGACAAGTCCCCACAAACACAAGTGATTAACTTCGTGCCGGTGACGTGTGGATAGTACTATCGGTTTGACAAACCCAACTGACAGAGCCGGTGGGGTATGCCGGAACATGTTAACCCAGTTGTACATTGTCATTTAAACTTATTACATACTGCTATGTGGTGTTAGACATAGTACATACTTGGGGCAAAGTGGCTGTTAAATGCCAACGGGAGTGCATGGGCAGGGGTGGCCATGTGTTTTAGCTCGTTTCGGTTTCACTTGCGGCTTAGTATAATACATCATACACATACATGTATACATACACACTGTAAACTTTACGAACTCGTATACTGATTTCGTTGATACTCGTGAAACTTGAAACTCACCAACTAGACGTAGTTGACCCGTTTTAACATGCTTTTAGGTAAAGCAAAAGTGGAATGATTTGCTTACATGCTTGGTGTTAGAAGGAGAGTTGAATAGCTGTGAATAGACGCAGATATATAACATTAAATAAAAAGTTCGTAAACTGGTTATGTGATTCTCATCTAGTTTGTAAACATAGTACCAACCCATGTAATATGATGTAAATTAGTTTGTGAATTTCTTTATAAACAATGTTGTTGATACCAGTGTTATCTGTTACATTCCCGTATTACGCTTCCGCAACTACTTAGTCGGGGTGTGACAGTCATTCTCTGTTGATTTAACTTAGCAAGCCTTAGACATCTTACTCTCAACGAATAAGAGGGACAAATTGTCACACCCGGCCCTGAGCGGCGGAAACAGCCGGGCGCGCACGAGTGGGGATTGATAATTAAGCACGGGCCATTGCAAAATATTCAAAGATTTTTATTGCGCATGAGAAGTTTAGTACAAACACATTACATTGTTCAAAGATTACAAAAAGAAACATCCAAGTATAACACTGAAGATTTCCTCGCCATATCCCCTTGCGCGGCGGGTAACCGTGCGCATCGAGGGGATAAAACCAAAATCTTCCAAAAAGCTTGTTTTAGATGTTCAGCGTGTGGTGCTCTAAGTGTGACTCCATGCGCTACCTAGTTATCTCCTGAAAGACACGTAAAAACATTTGAATCAGTATAAACTGAGTGAGTTCACAAGTTTTAGTAACTTGATAAAATCATTCTGAAACATTTCTGGCAACCTCATTAACATCTGCTTGGTAAAATCGTATTAACACATAATTCTGACAATATTCTGATAAAAATCGTTCCGCGGGTTACGCGTGAACAAATTCTGGATACGGTGCTCGTCTATGTAAGTGGCGCAGCCACTACGAGCTAAAATAACGTAAAACCGTCCCGCGAGTTACGCGCAGACGTTTCTGGAAAACTATGCTCGTCCATGCAAAGAGGCATTGCCTCTACGAGCTAAGGATACCGTCCCGCGGGTTACGCGCAGACGTTGTGCCGGAAAACAAGGCGCTCGTCCATGCAAAGAGGCGCGACCCCTACGAGCGGGCTCAACCCCATAGTACTGCCCCATGCCAGGCACTCGTCCATGCAAAGAGGTGCGACCCCTACGAGTGGGCGGATCAAACCAGCAGTCCCTACCCTTAGAGTTCCAATGGTAAAGTGATCACTTACTCGAGTTCTAGCGCACATACATTGAAAACCTTAGATAACCGTTTGCATTGTTCATCATGAAACATAACTTAAACACATAATCGCTTGCATAGCTTGTAAGTATACCATGATAAAACATTATTTAAGTACGTGTCCCTCGCCCCGAAAGCAGTTTAAAAACAGTGAAAACAGTGAAAATAGGGGCTGTGAGACTCACCTGTGGTTCTTGTTAAGGGATTAATCGAGATTCGGGTTTTCTTGGTGTTGGCCTCGGAATCGAAGGTCTAGAATACGATTAAATAACAAGTATATATATTAAGATCAAGAAATAGGAGAATATAAGGGTTGGATAGTAGGTCTCAAGGTTATATTCTCGGCTTACCTAGTAACAGGATCGGAGCTGGAAACAACGGATGCTTGGGAAAGGATTAGTGCAAGTTTGTAGTTCCTTGAAGTGTGTTTTGGGTGATAATTTAGGTTACAAATTTATAGGCAAACTCAAGGGAACACAATCCCTTGCTTTAGGGGATTGAAATCTTTTCATATCTAAATGTAATGATGATAAAGTATGGAAGTTATTATTATTTACTTAAGAGTGGAGTGGTGGATAAAAGATTTTGATTTGATTTGGACAGAACATGCAGGTCTGGGGTTGGTGAGAATAGGGTGGCTGACAGTTGACTTTTCGTGTTACAGTGTGCTTTTTCAGGTACTTTTGTCAGTGTACAGTAAAAAGTGGAAAATCTCTGAAACACGCTACTGTTTCCTTTCGGGCGGGAGTAATCTCCTTAACTGGAGAATAGACCAAGTGTTCTGCGCGTATAACTTGGTGCGCATAGCTTTCTGCGTATAGGACATGTCTTTGCTGCGGGTAGGTGCGTAACCTTCTCGCAGTTAGGGACATTTGAGTTTCATTTGTAGATTCTCCAGGTGGTCTTGGTATTTCAACATAGTGATCAGTCATGTTGAAGTCAATTCCATCTTGGAGCTTCAGACAAACTAGCTCTCAACGTTCCCGCCATGCGGGTAGGTTAGTTCCCTTCCGCACGCGCATAAACGATGTAGGATGCACCCGCCTTAGCATCATGCGGGATGGTCAACCCATAGACAACATAACGTTTTAGTTACATGAAAACATAAAGCCAAATCATTCACGCATGGCGCATATAACATATGCTCACGCTGGTTCTTAACATGGTGCGCTCGCGCAGGGTGCATATAACAAATGCACGCGCTTAATATTTACAATCACCTAATTATTAGGTTGATTACTTAGCTCATGGGTTTGGGAAATTACCGATTGTCACATTCTCCCCTCGTTAAAACGAATTTCGTCCCGAAATTTAGGAGACGTTGCTGGCAGAAGCCATGTTCTGAAAGAGGTGTGGGTATTTTGTGCGCATCTGATCTTCTCTTTCCCAAGTGAATTCAGGCCCACGCCTCGAGTTCCATTGAACCTTTACTAACTTGATTTTGCTTCTGCGTAACTTTTGTTCTTTCCAATCGGTTACTGCTATGGGTTCTTCTACGAAGTGCAGCTGTTTGTCAATATGAATTTCTCCCAACGGTAAAATCAACGTTTCGTCAGATAAACACTTCTTGAGGTTGGATACATGAAACGTATTATGAACTCCACTGAGTTCGGCGGGTAGACGGAGTTTATAAGCAACTGGACCGATCCTCTCCAGGATCTCAAATGGTCCAATGTAGCGCGGATTTAGCTTTCCTCGCTTACCGAAACGGGGGACTCCCTTCCATGGAGAGACTTTCAAAAGTACTTTATCCCCCACTTGAAACTCCAACGGTTTCCTTCTCATATCAGCATAACTTTTCTGTCTGTCGCGTGCTGCCTTAAGGCGATCCCTTATCTGAAAAATCTTGTCTGTTGTTTCTTGGATCACTTCTGGACCAGTCATTTGCTTGTCGCCCACTTCAGCCCAACACAGTGGGGATCTACACTTGCGCCCATATAACGCTTCAAACGGCGCTGCCTTGAGGCTTGTGTGATAACTGTTATTGTAAGAAAATTCAACCAACGGAAGGTGGGTATCCCAACTACCTCCAAAATCGATCGCGCACGCGCGCAGCATATCTTCCAATGTCTGGATCGTTCGTTCGCTTTGTCCATCCGTTTGGGGGTGATAAGCCGTACTCATGTCCAGTCGAGTACCTAACCCCTCTTGTAATGATCTCCAAAACCTTGAGGTGAACCGACTATCTCTATCAGAAATGATGGACACTGGGACTCCATGTTTTGAAACTACTTCTCGAATATATAGTCGGGCTAACTTTTCCATTTTATCAGTTTCTTTGATCGGCAGGAAGTGCGCTGACTTAGTTAGCCGATCTACAATAACCCATATCGTGTCGTAACCCCCAGGTGTCCTTGGTAGTTTGGTGATGAAATCCATGGAGATTTGTTCCCACTTCCACATGGGAATTTCTGGCTGTTGAAGTAACCCCGACGGCTTCTGGTATTCAGCCTTTACCTTTGAACACGTCAGGCACTTACTGACATGTGTCGCGATGGTGCCTTTAAGATTGGGCCACCAATACAACATTTTAACATCTTGGTACATCTTGTCTGCGCCAGGATGTACGGAATACCGCGTCTTGTGAGCTTCGTTTAATACCTGCTCGCGCAGTCCTCCCTTGAGAGGGACCCATATGCGGTTGGCAAAATATCGAGTGTTCCCTTTAAGTTCCAAATTCTTAATCATACCCCCAAGGGATTCAGTTTTAACAAACTCTGGTTTCAAGGCTTCTTGCTGAGCGTCTCGGATGCGCGTAGAGAGCTCTGCGTGAATTGTTAGCTTTAGGGCCTTGACCCGTAGTGTTTTTATTCGCTCCTTTCTGCTTAGCGCGTCTGCTACCACATTCGCTTTCCCCGGATGATACCTGATCTCGCAATCATAATCATTCAACAATTCAACCCATCTTCGTTGCCTCATGTTTAAATCCTTCTGATTGAATATATGTTGAAGGCTCTTATGATCCGTAAAGATTACACATTTCGTACCGTAGAGGTAATGGCGCCAAATCTTTAGCGCGAAGACAACCGCTCCAAGTTCTAAATCATGCGTTGTGTAGTTCTTTTCATTGGTCTTGAGTTGGCGCGAGGCATACGCTATAACTTTGTCTCGCTGCATAAGGACACATCCGAGTCCCTGGTGTGAAGCGACGCAGTAAACGACGATGTCATCCGTCCCCTCTGGTAAAGATAAAATTGGCGCACTACATAACTTCTGTTTCAACGTTTGAAATGCCGCTTCCTGATTCTCGCCCCAAATAAACGCCTTGTCTTTCTGAGTTAGCGCGGTCAGAGGTAGAGCTAACTTGGAGAAGTTCTCAATGAAGCGTCGATAGTAGCCGGCTAGTCCAAGGAATTGCCTTACCTCAGTTGGGGTTTTTGGCGCTTCCCAGTTTTCGATGGCTTTAACCTTAGAAGGATCGACGTGTATTCCTTTCTCGTTTACAACGTGACCGAGAAAGTGAACCTCTCTAAGCCAAAACTCACATTTAGAAAACTTTGCATACAACCTTTCTTTCCTTAACAATTCCAAAATCAACCTCAAGTGTTGCTCATGCTTGGCCTTGGTTCGAGAGTAAATTAGAATATCATCTATAAACACAATCACAAACTTGTCCAAGTATGGTTTGCACACACGGTTCATCAGATCCATGAATATAGCCGGCGCATTAGTTAGCCCGAAAGGCATCACTAAGAACTCATAATGGCCATATCTGGTTCGGAAGGCTGTCTTTGGCGCGTCTTCCTCATGGACCCTAAGTTGGTGGTATCCTGACCGTAGATCTATCTTCGAATAATAACTGGATCCCTGCAACTGGTCAAATAAGTCGTCAATCCTCGGTAAGGGGTACCGATTTTTGACTGTCAGCTTATTCAGCTCCCTGTAGTCAATACACATCCGGAACGAACCATCCTTCTTCTTAACAAACAGTACTGGAGCTCCCCAAGGTGAAAAGCTTGGGCGTATGAAACCCTTATCCAAAAGTTCCTGTAACTGATTGGATAGCTCTTGCATCTCAGATGGAGCTAATCGATAAGGCGCTCGGGCTACTGGCGCAGCTCCTGGGACCAAATCAATTCGAAACTCGATTTGTCGCGGGTGGCGGCAATCCGGGCAGATCTTTAGGAAAAACTTCTGGAAATTCGCGCACTACAGGTAAGTCTTCAATTCTTCGCTCATCTCCCTTCTCTATTACATGCGCCAGGAAGGCGTAGTACCCTTTCCTTAGGCACTTGCGCGCCTTTAGGCACGAAATCAGTTTCGTCGCAACTCCCTTTCTTTCCCCTTGAATCATCAAAGTTTCTCCGTTTAACAGTGGAATCCGAACCTGCTTCTCATGACAAACAATCTCCGCGAGATTCTCGACCAACCAATCCATACCTACCACAATATCGAAACTTCCCAAATCTATTGGCAACAAGTTTATATTGAACTCACGACCTCCCATGACTAATACACATTGCTCAGTCCTTTCATTCGCGCATAACTGCCTACCATTGGCTAGTTCTATAGTATAAGGTTTGTCTAGCCTACTGGTCGCTAAGCCCAGGGAGTTTTTAAACTCATGGGATATAAAACTTAGGTCAGCGCCAGTATCAAATAAGACAGATGCATAATGACCGTTAAGCAAAAACGTACCGGTTACCACATTCGGCTCTTCCTTTGCTTCACCCGCGCCGATCACAAAAGCTCTCCCGCGAGCTTGGTTTCCTTTCTGTGGGCAATCCCGACTGAAGTGTCCAGGCTTCCCGCATGCGTAGCAGCTGTCGCTCGATCCAGCTTCTCTGATGCGACAATTCATCGCCTTGTGTCCTGGTCTGCCACATTTGGCGCATTCGATTTTTGCGCATTCACCCTCGTGGTGATACTTGCATTTGCTGCACCATGGGCGAGGCCCGCTGTATCCTTTCCTTGATGGTTCCGCGGCTTGAATCGCGTAAACCCTTGTGCTTTCCTGCTTCTTGGGCGGTGGCTGCTTGAAGTCTGACCCTCGGTGGGAGTTCCATTTCCTCTTGGAGTCAGAGGTTCGCTGCTCGTTCAAGCGAGCGGTCAACATACCCGCACGAACCGTATCCCTTGTAAGGGTGATGGCTCGCGCAACCGCCTCGTCAAAGGTCGGAGGTGCGGCGGCGTTGAGCGGGACTCTAACGACAGGAGGTAACCCAAAGATGTACCTCTCGATTTTCTTTTCTTCTGTGTTTGCCATGTCTGGCACCAGCTGGCAAAGCTCGTTGAAACGATTGGTGTAGGCATCGATATCCGTTCCTACCATGGTGTGGTTCCAGAATTCTTGTTGCAAGCTCTGAATTTCTGCGCGAGAGCAGAACTTTCTCATCATCATTTCTTTCAATTCTTCCCAGGTCTTGTGAAGAGCAACTTCTCGCCCCAAAGTCTTTACTTGGAGCTTCCACCAAGACGAAGCTGCTTCTTGGAACATGCAGGTCGCGTAAAGGACCTTCTGGTTTTCACTACATCCGCTGATGGAGAGAACGGTCTCCATCTTGTCAATCCAATTGTAGAGCCCAATGGCTCCTTCGGTGCCTTTGAACGGCCAAGGCCTACAGGCCATGAATGTTTTATAGGAGCATCCTTTGTTCAAGGCTCCTGATTCGGGTTCTGGGGTCTCGTTCTCTTGGCGACCCTGACTAGATACGGCCTTGCTGGCCTCATGCGTTGCAATCGCCTGCGCGATTATTTCTGCGAGCTCCTCGGGTGTCATGGTAATTCCCTTGGCTCTGGTTGGAGGCATTCTTTTCATAAAAAGAAAATATAACAAACTTAGCGCATGTACTCAGAGCACATAATGTTCTTATCTCTAGACACTGTGACCCGTGTTCCTAAGTGCGTGTGTGATTTTTCTTTTGAAAATATTCTTTTGAAAATATTCTTTGAAAAATATTTCATGCGATTCCCCAAAGGTTATAGTCTAGGTTAAAAACTTCTTTTCCTAGTTCGCTATAACCAGTGCTCTGATACCAATCTGTCACACCCGGCCCTGAGCGGCGGAAACAGCCGGGCGCGCACGAGTGGGGATTGATAATTAAGCACGGGCCATTGCAAAATATTCAAAGATTTTTATTGCGCATGAGAAGTTTAGTACAAACACATTACATTGTTCAAAGATTACAAAAAGAAACATCCAAGTATAACACTGAAGATTTCCTCGCCATATCCCCTTGCGCGGCGGGTAACCGTGCGCATCGAGGGGATAAAACCAAAATCTTCCAAAAAGCTTGTTTTAGATGTTCAGCGTGTGGTGCTCTAAGTGTGACTCCATGCGCTACCTAGTTATCTCCTGAAAGACACGTAAAAACATTTGAATCAGTATAAACTGAGTGAGTTCACAAGTTTTAGTAACTTGATAAAATCATTCTGAAACATTTCTGGCAACCTCATTAACATCTGCTTGGTAAAATCGTATTAACACATAATTCTGACAATATTCTGATAAAAATCGTTCCGCGGGTTACGCGTGAACAAATTCTGGATACGGTGCTCGTCTATGTAAGTGGCGCAGCCACTACGAGCTAAAATAACGTAAAACCGTCCCGCGAGTTACGCGCAGACGTTTCTGGAAAACTATGCTCGTCCATGCAAAGAGGCATTGCCCCTACGAGCTAAGGATACCGTCCCGCGGGTTACGCGCAGACGTTGTGCCGGAAAACAAGGCGCTCGTCCATGCAAAGAGGCGCGACCCCTACGAGCGGGCTCAACCCCATAGTACTGCCCCATGCCAGGCACTCGTCCATGCAAAGAGGTGCGACCCCTACGAGTGGGCGGATCAAACCAGCAGTCCCTACCCTTAGAGTTCCAATGGTAAAGTGATCACTTACTCGAGTTCTAGCGCACATACATTGAAAACCTTAGATAACCGTTTGCATTGTTCATCATGAAACATAACTTAAACACATAATCGCTTGCATAGCTTGTAAGTATACCATGATAAAACATTATTTAAGTACGTGTCCCTCGCCCCGAAAGCAGTTTAAAAACAGTGAAAACAGTGAAAATAGGGGCTGTGAGACTCACCTGTGGTTCTTGTTAAGGGATTAATCGAGATTCGGGTTTTCTTGGTGTTGGCCTCGGAATCGAAGGTCTAGAATACGATTAAATAACAAGTATATATATTAAGATCAAGAAATAGGAGAATATAAGGGTTGGATAGTAGGTCTCAAGGTTATATTCTCGGCTTACCTAGTAACAGGATCGGAGCTGGAAACAACGGATGCTTGGGAAAGGATTAGTGCAAGTTTGTAGTTCCTTGAAGTGTGTTTTGGGTGATAATTTAGGTTACAAATTTATAGGCAAACTCAAGGGAACACAATCCCTTGCTTTAGGGGATTGAAATCTTTTCATATCTAAATGTAATGATGATAAAGTATGGAAGTTATTATTATTTACTTAAGAGTGGAGTGGTGGATAAAAGATTTTGATTTGATTTGGACAGAACATGCAGGTCTGGGGTTGGTGAGAATAGGGTGGCTGACAGTTGACTTTTCGTGTTACAGTGTGCTTTTTCAGGTACTTTTGTCAGTGTACAGTAAAAAGTGGAAAATCTCTGAAACACGCTACTGTTTCCTTTCGGGCGGGAGTAATCTCCTTAACTGGAGAATAGACCAAGTGTTCTGCGCGTATAACTTGGTGCGCATAGCTTTCTGCGTATAGGACATGTCTTTGCTGCGGGTAGGTGCGTAACCTTCTCGCAGTTAGGGACATTTGAGTTTCATTTGTAGATTCTCCAGGTGGTCTTGGTATTTCAACATAGTGATCAGTCATGTTGAAGTCAATTCCATCTTGGAGCTTCAGACAAACTAGCTCTCAACGTTCCCGCCATGCGGGTAGGTTAGTTCCCTTCCGCACGCGCATAAACGATGTAGGATGCACCCGCCTTAGCATCATGCGGGATGGTCAACCCATAGACAACATAACGTTTTAGTTACATGAAAACATAAAGCCAAATCATTCACGCATGGCGCATATAACATATGCTCACGCTGGTTCTTAACATGGTGCGCTCGCGCAGGGTGCATATAACAAATGCACGCGCTTAATATTTACAATCACCTAATTATTAGGTTGATTACTTAGCTCATGGGTTTGGGAAATTACCGGTTGTCACACAAATCCTCTATTGACTACATACGTCTCTCACAATCACCTCGTACTACACTTGAGCTTAGCCTTATGTACCGTCATGTTTCATATCAGCGAAGAACTAAGTCAAAGCATAATATTTGGTGAATATCAAGACCCAGTATGTATCTCAGGTCAGAGGATACTATGATATTCGCCTTTACTAAAATTTACTTATGACCACCAATCACAAGGATTCCATGCAGTAAAATTTGAGGGCGGGTCAATCCAATATTTATATCCCATAAATATCTATGAACACTGGCAGCAAACCCTTGCTCCATATTCCTACCTTATGAATATCCAACAATCCAAGTTCATATTAGCCTTACCTTCATATTTGTTCCCACAAATATGAGCGACTACGGACATTTAGAATAATTAACTTATTCACAGATTTAAACATGCTAAAATGTAACATAACTCAAATGTCATAATCATAAAATATAATCATATGAATGAATCAAAATAACAATTGTTCCGATATCCAAATACATAATAGATCAAATCCAATCAATAGAATATCGAAGTCATAAGACCCAAGTATAACCCTCATGATTTGGCCTTTCAAGGAGTTTCGTGAGTGGATCCACAATGTTTTTATCGTTGTGAACTTTGCGGATACATATCTTTCCTTTTCCAACTTCATCCCTTATGTAGTTGAATCTCCGCTCAATGTGCCTCGTCTTTTGATGTGCACGGGGTTCCTTGATTTGAGGATTCGCACCCTCGTTGTCACAAAATATCTCTAGAGGGTCCTGAATGTTACATACTACCCCTAGGTCGACAATGAATTTCCTTATCCACGCAGCTTCTTGGGCTGCCGATGAGGCGGCGATGTATTCCGATTCAGCGGTGGAAAATGCTACCACATCTTGTTTTGTGCTCTTCCAAGAGACTGCCCCACCATTAAAACATATCCCGATTGTGATTGAGAATCATCTCGATCAGTTTGGAAACTCGCATCCGTGTAAACCTTTACAACGAGTTCCTCCTCTCCACAGCCATATAGGAGAAACATATCCTTAGTCCTTCTATGGTATTACAATATGCTCTTAACCGCCATCCAATGTCTATTTCCCGGATTCTGTTGGAACCTACTTGTCATGCTTTAGGCTCATGACACATCCGGTCTAGTGCATATGATTGCATATATGATGGATCCTATAGCCGAAGCATATGGGATGCAATTCAATTTCTCTTGTTCATCATATGAGCTTGGACATTAAGTCTCACTCAATACCTTTCTTAGAGTTTTCCATATTGAACCTTTTCAAGATTTTATCTATGTATGCACATTGTTTAAACCTATCAACCGCGTTGATCTATCCTTATAGATCTTTATTCCCAAAATGTAGGCGGTTTCACCAAGATCTTTGATGGAAAAACAACTCCCTTGCTAGGCTTTTACACTTTCCAAGGTTGGAATGTCATTTCCAAATAGTAGTATGTCATCAACATACAATATTAAGAAAGTAATAGTAGTTATCATCCCTATATATCTTTATTCCCAAAATGTAGGAGGCTTCACCAAGATCTTTGATTGAAAAACAACTCCCATGCCAGGCTTTTACACCTTCCAATGTTGGAATGTCATTTCCAAATAGTAGTATTTCATCAACATACAATAATAAGAAAGTAAGGATGCTCCCACTAGCTTTCTTATACACCCAAGCTTCATCATCGTTCTTGATGAATCAAAATTTCTTAACTTCTTCATCAAAACGGTGATTCCAACCTCTAGATGCTTGTTTCAATCCATAGATTTATTTCTTTAACTTGCATACTTTATTAGGATGTTGTGTATCGACAAAAACCTTCGGGCTGAACCATATAGACGTCTTCCTCAAGATGTCTATTTAGAAAAGCGGTTTTGACATCCATTTTCCAAATCTCATAGTCATAATATGCGGCTATGGCAAATAATATCTTAATAGACTTTAGCATTGGCACTGGCGAAAAGGTCTCATCACAATCAACCCCTTGAATTTGAGTAAAACCGTTTGCTACAAGTCTTGCTTTATAAGTATCCAAGTTTCCATGCATGTCGGTTTTCATCTTGAAAACCCACTTACTTCGAACCGGCTTAAAGTTAAGAGGTGGTACAACCAAATCCCATACTTGGTTGTCATGCATGGATTGCATCTCATCGTTCATGGCTTCAAGCCATTTGTCACAATCGGATTGTGAAATTGCATCACGGTATGTGGTGGGTTCATCCGAATCTACCACGTAGCATCCATTAATGAAAAATCCATATATTTCGGGTGCATTACTATTTAACCAACCAAACACACCATACCAATCCCCAACGCAATCACATACCACTGACCAACCCCACATACCAGCCTTTGAAATTATCCATACTTTTACACCAACAATCCAAACTGTTAACCCATTACCCTCCACTAGTACAAACATCATTGAAGGCCCATCCCATGAACCCATCCAACCCCAAACAATCATACATGGCCCTTTCTCAGATCCACCTAGCATATCTCCTTCCCCTAATGCCCATTTATTAGGAAGATAGATGGATGTTGAGATAAAAACTGTTGATTTGAGAAGACAGAATGAAGATTTAAAAAGGAGGAATGCTGAGTTGAAATCCTTATTGGCATAGGCACAACAAAGGATTCAAACCCTGGAATCTGACGTTGAGAAGACCTCAGCTATACCAAAACAGTGGGAGAATCCACCTGTGGTCATAACTGAGGAGGATTTTTCTATGGAGAGGGAGGAAATATTGAAAAATTTATGTGACTTGTATGGAAGTGATGAAGAGGATGAAAGTGAAGATAGGAGAATTTACGATAATGATTATGATGCTGATGAATCAGATGATGGTGAACAGGATTATGATGCTGATGTGACTGTAGAGAAGGAGGTTGTCGAGAAGGTAATTGAGAAGGAGGTTGAGACTGTCATAGAAGAAGAAATTGTTGAAAAAACTGTAGATGTGGAAATGGAAGATTTGTTTGCTGAGATTGACCATTTTCTCGGTGAACCAGATGTGATAAGGGAAACTAATGAGGAAAGGAGGAAAGCTAAGGGGAAATCCATTGCTTATAATGAATAACAATTGCAACCCCTGAAAACTCAAAATGTAAAATCTATTAATAACATATTGGATGTTGATGAAAGTGTTGCACAAGCTGCCAAAAGGCATGACAATATCTTGGAAGAGATGATTTAAAGAGAAAGAATTACAAGATCCTTGACTCACAATGAGATTAATCAACAAGAAATTCTGTTGGAGGAGGCCAAAATAAATAAAACTCTGAGAAATGGGTAAAGTATGCCGAAGACCTATAAAAGAAGAAGGATAGTTGGGAAAGGGATGATGATGATGAGAAATTTGGTAAGAAATATACAAGGAAGAGGAAAATGGATAATAAAACTGATGATGATGATGATGAACCGAAAAAGAAGAGTCCTATAATGGATGTTCCTATCTTTGTAGTACCTCTTAAAATAATCAGACCTAATGATATTGTTAATGAAACAGAAGCAACTGAGCCAAGGATTGATGCTCTTGAAGATCTATTTGATGAAAACATTGATGATACTGTTGATTCCCCATTTGTTTTTATGACTGATGAACTCAGGGAAAACATTCAGGTAGTGTGTGATGATGTTAAAAGAAATGATCCAAAGATTTTGGGGCTGATCAATCATGGTTACAAAGATGAAACTCTAGCTCCTATGTCAGATGAGGAGTTGCAGAAATTACAGGATGAAGGGGTTGAGGATATAAAGAAGAAGATGGAGAAGAAGAATCGAGATTCTTAAAAGTTCAGGGCATATTTAATAATACATGGCCACTCTGAAAAACAGCTAAACCACATGAAGTTTAGTGAATTGGAAGAAGCCTACAATACAACTGTTGAAGCCGTTAAATGAGATGAACTTGAGAGAATGAAGAAGGCTGGTACCCATCATGAAAGACTTGAAAGATGATACACAAAATTTGGGTGAAAATGCAAGTTGCTGATTGATCATAGATTTTCTATTCAGCTTGTTGATAGTTTGAGTAGAGAATAGGTCGAGACCCACTTTAAAAGAATATCCAGAAATATACAATTTGAAGTATCAACTGAAAGGCCTAGAGTGATGAAACTAAAAGCCTGAGCAGATCAGAATAGTTATCCATGTACAAGTCTGAAAAAGAAAATTTTAATCTTGAAAAAGTTGAATCATCAACGCTCCTAAGGCTCCTCCATTGGTGTTTGTGAAGGAGGAACCAGTTGAAAATGTTGAGCCATGGGAAGATGAAAACAAGATCAAAACCCTCAAAGGCTGAGTGGGTGAAGTTAGAGGAATGGCTGAAGGAGTGTTTGACAATCTTTGTAAAGATCAATTAAAAGACATATTCTATACTGAGAAGGCTGAGTGGGAAGTTAGAAGTTGAATAGAGAAATCTATTGAACTTTGAATGTGGACCTAGGGGTGAAAGATATGTCCATGCAGGACAAACTGATGAGGAGATTATGGTCATGATCATAACACTAGCTAAATAAGAAGAAAACTTTAGAGAGTCTAGAGTATTACTTAATGTCTAGATTAGTTTCACTTTGTTAATAATTTTATAATTACTCTTAGCACATCAATCAACCTCTGTTCCCGCTCATTATAATTAAACTTCATTTCCTTTAAATTATATCAAACTAATACTATTAAACCTTCACATATGATTAGACCATCAACACGAGCAATACGAACATCAACTCAATATCAGTTAACATGATTACAGTGTTTTATTGGTTGTTTCTAATGTAAAGTTCAAAAATAAAATTCAATACCTTTAGACATGATTAACAATTAATTTGTACGTCAAATGATTCGTGTAACCTTGTTAATCGTAAATCAATCAAAAACAAGATCTGATACCACTTGATAAACCAAGTAATGATTGATAACTAGTAATTACGTTATGGATGTAGTCTTCGATATGATTTACAATTAGTAATACGATTAACTGTGTGCACTATATGTGTTGAGAGAACAATTGGACAGAGTAACAGCACACTTAGTATAATAATAAGAACTAATAATTACTTCAATACTTTACAGGGTATTAACAATAGATGACCTCATTTGTTATACAAGACATAACAAATAAGCGTCATTCGCTATCATACTTTAACTCCTGTACGTTACACTAATGAATAAGCACATTCATTGTTCACATTCATTAACATGTTTAACGGATGAACATGAATAAACATATGGAGACACATTCGTTATTAGCTACTCTAACGAATGTGCCTTATATTGCCGAATGTGCCTTATACAAAATACCCATGTACTTTATGTAAACGACCAAGTACATCAAACAAAGGCCGAGACATATAAATGTGTACCAACAGAATTGCACGGGAAGGAGAAGAATTTAGAATAGAAAAACTATTGAAATACTATACTTCAAACACCGAGTCTGGATTCCAACCCTTCATAATCTTCATGAATTGTTCATGGAGAAGCACACAAATCCTAGTACTCTATCCATCTAGGTACTGAAAAGATGTCTAAATATGATAAAGAATTTTATTGGTGGCCTGGTATGAAGAAGGATATTGCCACGAATGTTATCAAATGTTGAAAAACCTTGTCCGTATGATTATGATTATGAATTATACGATTAAGATCAAGATCTGGTCACTTGATATGATTAACTGATTAGGTTTACTTAAATACATTTAAACTAGAGTGTGAAAGGTGCTTTGGGCATCATAACGAGATGAATTCAATAATGATAAAAAACTGCTTACATTAATGATATATTACATACTATATATAGAAAATGAAGCCATTCGTTATACAGGCCATAACGAATGGACTTCATTCATAATCATTCTCTAATCTATACATTAAGACAGACGAATGTACCATTTGTTGTCCTGATTCGATAAATATCCTTAACGGATAGACTAAAATAAACATTCATGAGCTCATACCTTATCATCTACTCTAAAGAATGTCTCATGTTATGTAACGAGTGTACCTTAGTACAATTACCAAAACGCCTTTATGCATTACAAAGACCAAATACATTTTACACAAAGACCAAGACGACAAAAACATGTACTAACAAACTCCCCTCGTCTCGAGCTCTTTTTCTTGATCATTTAAAGGGCTTGGTCTTCCAATTGGCACAACTATGAATCTTGAACGCATGACAAACACACACCACACGCTGAAATTGCATAGTAAGATCATGAAATTTAATCTCCGTCCAACTGATTTGATTGTTGAATAACGTGTCGTTATCTAATTCAGACAAATTAACCAACAACATCGGGCCGATTACATCGAGTCAATCTTGCATAGTTAATTAGGTTTGATTGCTGAATCATAATGAAAGCTTCCTAATCATTAGATAAAGAATCGGCATGCTTGTCAATGTTTTCATACTCTTCCTTATCAATTCCTAATATTTTCATCTCATTCACAAGATGATAGTATCTCTGAATCATAATGAAAGCTTCCTAACCATGGTAAATATGTCAAATTCTTTCCTCAATAGAGCCATCTTAGATTTTCTCATGTCAGGATTTCCACTGTCTTTATTCAGCAACGCTTCACAAATTGAGTGGCATGATCCATTGTGTTGTAACAATTGGAAAATTCAAGACTTGATCGATTGTTGAAACAAATTCATCATCTTCATCTCACGAACAAATCTTTCTTTGTTAGCCTCAGGAATTTGAGATAGTCGGTGACTAGTATCATTCTCATTTCGTGGCATCATAATTCACCTCAACATCTTCCCAAGCATCATAATTCACAGCTTGAACATAAGTCTCGAACTTGTCAGCCCAACTTGAATAATTTTCCATCCTTAAAAGCTTCAAGGGATTCTATATATACCCATTTCGTTCTCCAAATTGATAGTATGAAGTATTGGTGACGGTTGTGTCACAAAAGCATTCAAATCTTCCATTATTGCATGAAAATCAAGAAATCGGCTAAACCAGTGTATATATGCCTTGAAGAGCGTATGTTTTATACGAATAACTACTTATATGGAGAAAAACCAACGTATAACCACTACGGCGTATAACCCAAACTTATACAGAACAATCAACTTATACGTCCAAAACTACTATACGAAAATGAACAAAACATATACGGACTAGAGCAATCTTATAGGGATACGTGGCTTTAGAAACTTATATGGAAGTCAACTTGACTTATACGGTGAACAGACAGTTCAACCTTCTTGATCATAAACTTGAATTTCAGCTTGAATTTGATGACTCCACTCATATAGAACAGATTTACAACAATAAACGATCATAATCACCTAAGGAATCTGAATTTTATTCGTAAATGAGTGATTAATTGAAGAAATAATAATCAGCTATGGTTTTGACTTTGTGTTCTTCAAATATTCAAGTAATTTTGCTCAATTCTGTAGCAAACGCAATCCAAAAGCTCTGATAGCACTTGAAAGACCTTGTTACGGATCATATACATCATCATATATGTGTAAAACGATATGATACGGATTGATAATATTGTGTTTACTATACTATATCATATTGCAGAATTATATAACAAACGATTTTATCACACGTTCACTCATAAACATCATATATTGATATAACATTCAAAGTACAAACTGATTTCTCTCTAATCAGGTTCTCTCAAAAACTTGTTTCAAATATGACATGTTAAGGACTATTAATACATGCGACCTATGGTCCGCATAAGTATCCTGGCATATAAGACTTATACGCCGCGTATAAGTCTTATACGTTGGCTAACTTATATGGATCCTAGCAGATATCTAACATTGACAAATTCAGTCCCTAAACAATACAACAATGAAAGATTAAGCCCATAAGACCTAGCATTAGACACTAATGCTCTAATAATTTCATGTGTTTTCGAGAAAAATTTGTTTCTCGAACACACTTTATGCTTTCAGCACAATTTTATCTTAATATTTAACATTATAAGTATTCTCAAGCATAATTTATGTATTTGAAGTATTTTTAGTAAACTTTGTTCTTTGAGTGTACTTGAAAGTATATCTCCAAGCACTGTTATCTCCTTGTTTGTCTAAGTAGATTCGAGTAAACTTTGGGTTGGTAAGGTATTCGAGTAAGGTTTGGAATTTAAAATTATTTCTACCTTATTATTTTAGGATCTTTATTGATCTCGAGCAAAGTTATCTATAGGAAAAAATATTCCTGATTACATGGCTTGTGATTATTTCTCTAGCAATCCAGGATATTCGAGTAAACTTCTTTCATTTTATTTACTTACTATATTTCTAATAACTTTAAAGCACGAGAAAACTCTGGATACGAGCAAGCTTGGGTAAATTACTTCATCGAGCAACCTTTGTGCTTGAAAATTTGAAATCTGGGTTTTTGGTAGTAGTCATGTACTATATGACTAAAATCATATAAAACCCACTTTCAAATGCACCAATGGTGTACTATAAAAGAGGGACTTAGAATAATTTTTCATTCATCTTCTCCCTCTCTCTCTCCTCTTCTACTATCATACACTTGCCCGCGACCTTAGATTATCATCCAAACATGAATTATCCATCCCAAATATTATCATCCACTTAATTCAGTCTTGGTAAGCTTTAATTGAATGATTTCCAACACTCATTATATGGGTTTCGGTCTTTAATTTTCAATTTTTAGTTTTACTGACATCAATGTTTCTATGTAAGTTATTATATTGTCGATGAACAGGTTCATAAAGAATATATTTTTATACTTTCTTTTTCAATTATATATGCTTGCATGTTTATTTGATGTTCATATTGACTAATTATTGCTTCGAATGTGTACTTTTGTTTGTGTCTATGAAAAAAATGGTGTATCCATTTGAGTTGTGCACCTTTCTCCAAATTACTAAGGAGAATCGGCCATTGAAGCTTATGATTAATTGGTTGCTTAGCTCCAACCTCCGGTTCGCGATGACTAAAAGCCTAATTATTTATAGAACATCTGGAATTCGGCCCAACTGACTGATGATGTGAACTGTCGAAGGATCAAGGCCGCTGTCCTGGGCCGGGAGGTTGAAATAACTGAAAACCTAATTCGTGCAAGCCTCCAATTCCAAAACTTTATTGGGTTCAGTTTTCATATTCAACACTGAGATTATTAAGGGTTTTTCAAGAGACTATCGGCTATCAGGGCAATATAAATGAAGGTCAATTCCAGAAGAGGATGTTTCATGTACTTTACTGATACCTCATTCATCATATTATTCAAAGTTTAACACCAAGGAGAGGGACACAGACATTGATGAGTGTGGGGATATCAACTGCAACAGTTGATGTAGTATATGACCGCCCATTCATTTTTTCACGTATATCATTATGGGCTTTTTCATAAATATCAGGTAGGCGGAGAAGGACAGATTTCTAATGTACCCAAGGTTCCTGCAGCTAATCTTCAACATTTTACATCAAGATCTACCAACAGCTGGTATAACACATATGCTCCTAGATCCAATTGTATTCAAGAGGATTAATAGACTGGTACCAACCAAACAATTCAACCCAGAAATGGAGTTTAAGATCCTTCCGTGGTTGGTAAATAATGACATGGAGATAATGGAGGTTCATGCTTCACCCATGGTGAGAAAATGATGAAGATGAAAATGATGAAGAGGATGAAGATAAAGTGACTTTGATAATGATGATAATGTTGATGGAGGAGATAATGGATGGAGGAAATGATGTTGTGGATAAGGATGTAACACAAGTTGAGGGGGTGGAATTACATGATGCAGTTGTTTCAAAACCAACGTCACATGTTTCACCCACAATCACCACCATAATACCAAATCCATGAGCCTTATATACCTTCACCACCTCACTTTTCCTAGACCTTTGAGAGAATTTTTCCATCACCACCTTATTCCCCACGCACACAAACCCTAACTGAAACCGAAACCGAAACCCAACCCCAAACATTAACCCAGAACCCAGACCAAAACCCAAACTGAACCAGAACCCTATATACCAGAACTCATCTCTTAGAATCTAATAAACCAACCCAGCACACCATACCAATCACCTACAACTCTCTAAACCTTGACCAACAAGATTTTTCTTTATCCTCACCTACCCAAAGCCATATACCTTTATTCAAAACCAGAAACCCATTACATAGCCCAAGTTCACAAATTATCCAAAGCCCACCTCACAAAAC
This sequence comes from Bidens hawaiensis, assembly GCF_021521415.1. Taxonomy (NCBI): domain Eukaryota; kingdom Viridiplantae; phylum Streptophyta; class Magnoliopsida; order Asterales; family Asteraceae; genus Bidens; species Bidens hawaiensis. The sequence continues at coordinate 40,076 of NW_027498018.1, forward strand.
TACACCAACCCAACTTTCTAAATCTTCCAAATCCGACTCTATTTCCCCAGGTTTCATCTCATTATCTTTTGAAAAGAAATTTTGATCTTATTGTGGAAAACTCTAATCTAAGGACTGAAAATCATGAGTTGAAAGAGAAGAACATGGACTTGGAATCCCAGCTAGAACAAGCCCTACTTAAAATTCAACCCCTAATGTCTAGGGTTGAGAAGACCTCAGATGCACCAAAACAGGGGGAGAATATTGATGATGAACTGACACTGACTGGAGAAGTATATATTAGCAGTGATAAGTCTGAAGAGGAGGAATGTGAGGCTAATGATGATTGAATGATGATAATGTTGTTAATAATGTGGTTACAGATGATGAGGAAGTAGATGACAATGTGGTTGAGAATGTGGTTGACGAGATGGTTGATGATATGATTGTAAATGATGTGACAGATGGTAATGACGATGATAAAAATATTGAAACGAATCAAGAGGATCATGCTCTTGAAAATCTCTATGGAGAATTTGATGCTATTGAGTCTCTAATTTTTGAGGGAAGAGAGGTGGAAGTGGATGAGGAACTAGAGGATTTATTGAAGGAAATAGTTGAGTTTCCACCTATCGTTATCAGGGAGGTTGTACCATCTAGACTGTAGGATGTGGAAGAGGAGAGAAGAATGAAAAAGGGTAAGGAAATCGTAGAGAATGTAGGCCACATGCAGCCTGTTAACAGAAAACTAGATGAGTAAAATGACCATCTATTATTTGTTGATGAGTTTACTGAGAAGGGTTAGAAAAGGCATGATAAGATCGGAAATGAATGGATTCACAGAGACTTTTTGAACTACTGTTTGACATAAAAAAAGATTGATAAACATATGGGGATAATGGATCAGATTGTATTGAAGAAGAAGTTGAATGAAGAACAGGTAGAGGTAGAACAGGAGGTAATGGAAGGTTAAATAAAATTGCAACGGACTGAAGAAGCTGACAATGCTCTAGTGATTGTTAATATAAAATTTCAATCTGAGGTCCCTTAACAAACTGCACCAACTGCTAAATCATCCACTGAAAATATTGATAAGCAGTTGGTGACAAACTATGATGCAAAACGAATTCAATAGGAGATGATAAAGAGAGCCAATGATAAAACAATTGAAAGTCTAAAGAAGGAAATAAAATCAAATGAGAGAGAATGGCCAGCTGATCTTGTGAAGTTTTTTAGAAGAAAGAAAAGATTTGGAGATAAGATTCTAGAATAGTTGATACCCAAACATAAGAAGAGGAAGGTGAATGAGAAGAAGCAAAAGGATGAAGAGAAGAAAACTGAACAACCTTCTGAAGAGCCTATACATGTTGTCCCCTTGCAAACTGCAAAGCCAGAATATTATGTACCCAATGAACCACATCTTGGGGCATTGGAAGAATTTTTTAACATGGAGAATGATGAAGAAGAGATGAACTAAAAGAAAAACAGGATGAACATGCCTCACCTCAAGTCCATTTATTTGATATGCACGTTGAGAATATCAAAGCCAGACTAGAAGAGTTGAAGAAAGAAGATCCAAAAATTATAAGTTGTGTTTTGAATCCAGAACAAGTCACTGCGTTTTCCTCCAGAAAACCAGTATGTAAGTATATCCATGTTTTCTCCCTGAAAACAAGTATAGGAAAATGTTGTGTTTTGAATCCAGAAAACAAGTAAGGAAATTGTTTTATGTTTTCAATCCAGAAAACAAATATACGAAAATAGTTGTGTTTTCAATCCATAAAACAGTGAGAAGTGTTTTGTGTTTTCAATCCATAAAATAAGTATATAAAAATAGTTTTGTGTTTTCAATCCAGAATTTAAGGAAAATGCATGAACTTACCTGGTGTCGCGTGTAATAGACTTTCCTCAAAACCAAAAGGATGCACTTGACTCTCTAACAGTTTCCTTGTACAAGTGTTTAAGTTATGAGAGTGTGTTTAACAACACATGACTCTAAGACCCACATATGGACCCGATGACTCGTTGGTGATAATAAATAATTTCAAATGTACCAAAAAGTCCTAACATGTATCCACACATCATATCATTTCAAAACAATCAAATATTCATCATACAACTTAGCTTATGATCATTCAGTTCACGAGACAGATTCTGACATGTACAAACTAATTTTATTCATTAAGAAAAATTAAAGGATAAATGATACAAAATTTACCAAAGTAGAATATATGAACTATGTTTCTCATAAAAGTTTTATTGTAGTTTTCTCATGCATACAAAAGTCAAAATAATTCAATCATCTCATATAGGTATCAACAGTTTAGCAGACTGCGCAACAAAAAGTAGTTTCATGGTTCTTTCAACTCATTTATCCAAATTGTGCAAGGACAGTTGGGTTATCTTATAAACTAATTATACTAAGTTCCAAAGGTGGAACCAACTCATTTGGATTCGTTAATCTCAAGTAATGATGTCGGGAAGACAGGCCAGAATTTGAATCCACGCATCAGCTTTGACACATATTTTTTGTAAAATCATAAACACTATTCAAAACTTCTCCAAAAATTACAATATTTACATTTCGGGAAACTAGACTCGGAATACTATATGCTAGATTCAAGAATTGATCAATAAGCATCGTTTAACATCAAGTTACAAACCAATAAATAAATGATAATGAATCTGTCAGCAAACTGTTGTCATCAAAACTCAAACCATAACAACATTATAATCAATAAGCATCGTTTAACATCAAGTTACAAACCAATCAATAAATGATAATGAATATGTCAGCAAACTGTTTATGTCATTCCTAGGGTTCTAATTCATCAATCAACATTATAATCATCAAAGTTACAGAGATTGAACTCCTAGGGTTTCACAATAAATCATCAAAACATAAAGTTGATACATAAAACTTACCAATTAACATTAGGAATCATGTGAATCTCTCAAAGACACCACTAATTGCAAGAATTAAAGTCGAATTGAAAGTTATTTGTGTGTGTGGGATGAGAGGTCGTGAAAGTGGAAGAGAGGCCAGGAGTCGGCTGATTTTTAGTGAGTTAGGGTTTGTTTTATTTGTTTTAATATTATATAATCATAATTTTCAAGAATGATCCTTATTGAAACAAGTAATTACTTAAATGAACCTTTTTAATTCCAAATTGAGCCATAACGAATAACTACAACCAAAACACCAACCTGAGTTTACAAATATAAAGCCTCATTGTTATTTTATAAGTACTAAAGCCTCATTGTTATTTTATAAATACTATTTTATAAAATCCAAAAACGTATAAGTTACGCTAAATTGATCATAATTTCACGAAACAAGCTACGAACTAAGCACATAATCATTTGGCATGTAATTTCACATAGATAATATTATAAACATATGTTTGAGATATAATTTTTATATAATAACTAATAACATGTTAAATGAGCATAATGTACTAAATCGTGTGACAAATAAAACCATCTAGCACATAACACATATATCCAAATTATTTAAACAAATTTCATTCGACATTAATCAACAACGCATAATAATGGACTCATGTGTGTGACTCGTTAATGACTTGTGGAAGTGTTATGAATGACATGTAAGATAACGAAGTTTGTGCTAACGGTGTTAACATAAAAGTGCGGGGTGTCACACTTATCTACTCCCCTTTTTAAAATCATGACAGGTGGAGATGTAGATCTAACAATTTAAACTTTCACATGTGGTTTTTTGTTCACCGCATGTTTCCTTTCTTGAGAGAATCGTTTAGGACATGAATAGAAAACGTGTCCCTCTTTATTACAACAGAAGCATTTCCTCTTATCAATAAACTTGTTAACAGGATGAACATGATTCTCTTGTTTCTCTCTTTCAGCTTTGAGTTTAAAAAACTCATCATTTGATTACCTTGTAAAGATAGCCTCTTTTTCCTCCTCATAGGTCTCACCCTTAACAAAGGTAATATTTTGAAAACCAACATTTGGTTTTACAGAATTTTGGTTGCCCCCCTTAAACCCAATACCTTTTCTTTTGTAATAAAAACTAGTTTTAGCAAATTTTGAATTCTGATTACTAGTTTTAGTAGATGTTTGAGTGTCAGACCTAGTTTTAACCTTTGAATTAACAGATTAATCACTTGTTTCAGCTTTTATCTCAGAAAACACAAATTCTGCAACTTTCTTACCCACTTCGCACTCACATTCAGAGTTGTTGAAAGATTTAACAATTTGCTCATCACATGTAACAGATGATGAATCATGATGTGGTAAAACAGTCTCCACATTCCTTGCCTTAATAAACCCTTCAGGTTCTTTTGGAACATAAGAGATCCATATTGGTGGCGGAACAACATGATATTTTAAATCATCCTTTTTGTTCTCAACAGAATGTTTAGGAACGATGTGATCAATATCATATGATGAGGCGGAATAGCTTTTTAATTTAGTGTCAACTCTTTCAGTTTCAATTTTAATTAATTGATGTTCCTTTTTTAATTCCGCTTTCTCATCAACATGCCTATTGATAGCAATTTGTTTATCTTTTACTGTGTGAGTTAGCATAGAAATTGTTTTCTCATCTTGTAGGATTTTCACCCACAACCTTTTTTCACATTTTTTAAGTTTATCAAAAATTTCTTTAACTCTTTTATAATCTTGAAACATGTTATCATATTTTGTTTTTAGTGAATTAATGATAAAATCTTTTTCATCACAAGTATCACAAAAATGATTAATATTAGAAGAGAATTTTACCTGTCCAGCCATGAAAGCATGATTAGCAGATTCTACTTCAACATCTTCAATATCAAATGTCGCTTTTCAGCTGGCATAGTTTCATCACACGTCTCTTCAACTTTTGTAGTTTCAAGAACTTCATCAGTCGCTACACATTCATGTTCTTCATCATCAGTTCCAAAGTCAATCTTTTAATGTGGAACTTCCTCACCATTGAACCATCCTCCAAAACTTTCAAACACGTCAAGAGGTAAAAATGATTTAATGGATTTATTAGCAATCGAATCAATACTTTTGGTAGATTCAGTCCCCTCTTGATCATTTGACATTTCCTCAATGATCTCTTGATCAGCATCACTCTATTCATTTTGATCAGCAACAATCTCTTCAGTATTCATACCTTACTCATCATTACCTATTTTTAAACAACATACATGTTCTCCAGCTTCCTTATCAATCATCTCAGCAACATTTGCTCGATGAACAACCGAATTCCAATTAAACCCTCATCCAATTGTGCATGCCATGCTTTTGATGATGATCCTTCATTCTTCTTGGATGATTCCACTTGTGTAAGAGAACTCTGATGATAGATGGCTTGACGATTGTAGTCTCTACCAAAAGGATTAGGACTAGCGTCACCAACTGCTATATTCGTGCATTCTCTCTTGAAATGACCTTTCTCTTTGCATCAAAAATATCGGACCTTTGACTTATCAAATCCAAGTTTAGAAGTCATCCCATCAAGACAATTCTTACAAGTGATCTCTCTAAATCTTTGAGAAGTTCTCACAACACTTACCATACACCAACGAATGTCAAGCATTTCCATCGCCTTAGTATCAATTTGGTCATAATATTCTTTGGTCATATTGTAGTAACATTACCAATGCGCCAAGCAATCAAACACTCATATGACTCAAGGATGGATCCTAAGAAAGCCATATGTTACGTTTACAACAGTCAGTCCATTTTGTTCTTGAAATTAACCGCAATGTTACATTGAACAACATCATATGGTGGACTAGCAGGCTTAGGAGATTGATCAGGAACAATAGTTGAATTAGTTCTAGTGTAGGAGCTTGTGTAGTGAGGTATTGTAGAGGATTGATTTGGTTGAGAACTTCCACCGAAACTACTATTTGTGACAAAGGCAGTTTGAATCTTTAGGCTAAGAGCAATAACAGATTGTGATGCATTAAAATATAACCCAATGGTTTGAGTAATCGAAGTGCTCTTCAATTTGTGTTTCTTTCTTAGCTCAAGTTCATGTGCTTCCAACTTCTCAATAAAACGAGCTAAAGTCAATTTTGCATATTGATCGGGTTTGATTGTTGAATCATTATCAAAGTATTCCAGTCATCAGGCAAAGAATCGGCAAGCTTATCAATGTATTCATACTTTTCTTTATCAATTCCCAATCTTTTCATCTCGTTCCAAGGAGACATTATCTTTCAGTCAGTTGAGGCATCGTTTCACCTTTGACCATGATGAAAATGTCAAACTCTTTCTTTAACAAACCCATCTTCGACTTTCTCATGTCGAGATTTCCTCTATCTTTATATTTAGTAATGCTTCCCAATTTGAATGACACGATCCATTATGTTGCAATAGTTGAAAAATCTCATACTTGATTGCTTGTTGAAACAAATTCATCATCTTTTTCTCACGAATAAATCTTGCTTTGTCAGCTTCAGGTATTTGAGACAATCGATGACTTGTACCATTCTCATTTCTTGAAATGATATACTCAACCTCAACAGCTTCCAAGTGTCATAGTTTACAGCTTGTACATAAGTTTCAAATTTATCTGCCCAACTAGGATAGTCTTCCATCTAAAGTAGCTTCGGGGGCTTGGTTGATGTTCCCATTTCATTTTCCATGTTAATATTCTGAATAACTGGTGAAGTGTGTGTCACAAATGCATGTAAATCCTCCATCTTTGCAAACTTTTCAACAAAACCAAGAAATCACAATTGTAACCTTACACTGACATATACCCCTTATGCGTTGAAAATCAACTCAGCATGTAACCTATTTCACGTATAACACCTTATACGCCTTTGAAACAAACCAACGTATATTCTCTTATCCGGAAAACAATCACTATACACCAATTCCAAGTGTAACTCACTTATACGTATAACCAACTTACGCGTTTAACCATCTTATACGGACGGATAACCACATATACGTGAACCAGAACCACTTATACGCCAGGTGTACTGTTCATTTTTGATAATCTAAATCTTGAGTGTTAGCTTGAATTAATCAAAGTCTCTCGTGCAAAAATGATTATAAGGTAACATCGAACATCTTTTCGAAAGGAATTGAAATATGATCCATAAACCAGTGAGCAATTGAAGAACATGTAATCGGTAATGACGTTGACTAAGAATCTTCAAATCTTAAACAATTAACCACAGAATGTGTTGTAATCAGTAGCGAATATGAGCCTTTTGCTTTGATACCACTTGAAAGAACATGATCCTGATCGTGCATGAAATCATTTACGTGTAAAAGTTATGATTCGGACGGATTAAATTGTTATTTGCTAGACTAAACAATATTGCGGAATAATATCGTAAAGGATTAACAACACATTCACTTATAAGCTCTGATATATGTTGATATAACAAAATTGAGTACAAAATCAGAACTGTTCCAACTGTTACAAATAATGAACATGAAAGCCATATATATATACTATTCCATGTCACGTATAAGTCCATGGTCAGCGTATAAGACTTATGCTCCGTATAAGTCTTATACGAATGATTATGACTTATATGTTCCAAACAGTTTTCATAAATTTCATTTTAAGCCCTTTACACAATACATTCGACACATTTAGCCCACTAGGCCTAGCATTAGACACTAATACTCAAACACGGGAGTTTTGTGTGACATGAGATTACCAACTAAACTAAAGGGAAAGTTCTACAAGGTTGCAGTTAAACCTGCAAGTTATATGGAATAGATTTTTGGGTTGTTAAGAAGACCCAGGAGCATAAGATAGAGGTTGCAAAGATGAGAATGCTAAGGTGGATGTGTGGGCACACAAGGTTGGACCGTATAGGAAATGATGTTTTTCAGGATAGACTAGGGGTGACGAACATATCAAATAAAATAAGAGAGGGGACATTAAGATGGTTTGGACACGTGAAGAGAAGACAGGCGATGGCTCCTTACATCTGTAGAAAGCATTACTATAAAGGCACGGATGGGTAGAGGTCAATCCAAACTTACTTTGGATGAGAAGATTTGACATGATCTGATAGACCTGCACCTCTTAGAGGACTTGGTTGAGGATATGAATTCATGGAGACGTACGATTAAGGTTAACGACTTCTATGAGCAACATATAGTTTTTCGCGGTTCTTAGGTGGTTCATTCTTGGAACAATGTATAGTTTCATATATTATTGTAATCTTTTCAAACTAAGACTGTATATATTTTTTAATTTAGTATTATGACCACTAGTATTATTATTACCTATTATTTTATCTATTTACCTATATATATACATATATACATATATATTGAGTTGGGGGGTCTCTCTGGAAGCAACCTTTCTACTCTTTGGGAAAGAGGTATAGTTTGTCTACATCCACCATCCCCAGGCCCTGCTAATAGCAATGCTATTAATGGGATTTTTAATGGGTGTGATTGATTGATTGATTGATTGTACATTTTCATAACTTTCAAACTTGTCAAACAACCCATAGACACTCTTATAACGCATTTACAGAAATTCAGTGACTAAAAATAACATTTTTTGAAATCCAGATAATTTCTCACGAGATATCATCAAAATCTCGTCTACAGGTTTATTTCAACTAGTTTATTCATTTTTTATGCATAATACTTCCTTAATCGACCCCAATCACAAAAATTAAGGCCCAAGATTTGTAATCAAAGGTTATAGCATGTCTAAATTCGTTTACTTGTTGATCAAACCGAAATCTTGTATTTAATAGACCCGATTTTGTCATAATAAGCTTATTTGGTTTCCTTAATCGTGCTATTACCTAATAAACGAATTTTGAGTGTTGTATTTAATCAAATCATATTCCTAAGCCCTAAAATATTATGCAACATCAGCCTCCATCGTTCTTCAGCTGATTCCTTTGGTGTTTTTGGTGTTCTTCATCAAGATTTCATCTTTTAGTTTGACTTCCAAGTTCCAAGACCCTTTGATTCGTGTTTTCTCCTAGTTCTGATCCTCATTTGGGTAAGTTGTCTTCTGCTTTTTCATATGTTTTTATCTCATAAATAAAAGCCCTCAATTAACTTCTTAGGTTAAGGGAGTATTTGTGGTCAATTGATCCCATCCAATTTAAGGGCATAATAGTCAAATTCGTTGACTGTTCGATTTCTCTAACCTCTGGTCGAAACTAGATTTCGGGCTATAAACTTTTTTTTCACCATAAAATTTCGAGTGTACTGGTCAGAACTCGACTCCTGACTTGAAATTTAGATTCTGAACAGCACCAGCTCATTTAAATCTTGAAAACCTCATAACTTGAGTTTTTCACATCCGTTCCATCTAATTCCAATTTCAATATTCTTGTTTTTAGTTATAGTTTACTATCTCAAACTTGCAGGTCAGTACGTGTCGGATCAGTCAGTGTGTTAAAGTTCAAACTTCGGTTTATTATTCTTAATTTATTTGTTTTAGCTCACCAATCATTAAGGTGAGTAATCACTCCCCTATTTTACTACTTTTAAATTATGCGTACCTATTCATACTTTACATATTACATACTACACTTGACAAGCAAACTTTAAATATTGTGTGTTGATCGCTTAAATGATTACTTGCTATTTTCTTACTTGATTATTTGCATTCGGAGAGGACCATCATTGATTCTAGCATACCCATTTATGCTAGCATACTTGTTGATATCGTCATAGTAGCCAAAGCCTTATTCATTAAGAAATGGTCAACTGACACCAATTACTTGCATTTGTTTAATTATTGATACTCACAGTATTAGTTTGCAGTTTTTATCTAATATTATATTTAGTTTTGAAAACTGGTGATTAGTTACTCAGCCTTGCATTGATAAACATATTCTATTTTGCATGCATATTGATGGTTATTGTATGGTTTGAAGTGAAGGTTAAAGATCACGTATAATGGGCTTTAGGATATAAATAAAAAAGACAACTAGTTAATTAATTTTATTATTATTTGTTTTTGGATTTATTTGTAACAAATTGAGACGATGTGTACTTGATTGAAAATTTTAATAAAGTAATTTAGATATTGTCATATTATTTGTATGATGGTGTCTTATGAGCTATGAACCAACGGTTCACACACCGACATCCCGTCGTAGGTTGGGGTATGACGTTCAAGGCAAGAAGATCATCATCACCGTTCAGCTTATTCGTCATGTTTTGGGTTTTGGTGATACGGATGATGATGTGTACGAGTTTGATAAGGAGATGATTAAAGGGTTATTTAGACATTGAAGTATAATGGGAACCTTCATTCCTCTCAATACAATAAAGCACATCTCTGCGAGCAATAAAAGTATCTGTTGCATGTATTGATTCATTGCTTAGGCAGAAGAAGAGGTGGATTTGATCAGTGTACGATTTGCTATAGTCTGCAACAGTATCTTTGGTGCTTAACAAACCATTCAACTTCTTAGGGATAGTTTTTTATCACTTAAAAGAGAATTGCACCATCAAGACACACAAGTTTCTTGTGTATCCAAGGTTTTTTCAAATGTTGATTGATCATCAAAAGTCGAGCTTGCCATAGAATCCTGAGATTATGGCTGATGTTATACAACTGGATCAACTTAATGAAGACACAATGAGAAGAATCATGAGGTCTATAGGTCTGAGCAGACAAGGCAAAGTATAAGAGATTGATTGGGCACTTGGCAAGTGAAGTATGTCAAGAACCACCAAATGATCGTTGGATTCATGTCAATTCAGATTCAGAAGGTGAAGGTGGTGAGGTACAGGGTGGTGATGGTCATGATGGTGATGGTGGTCAGGGTGGTGATGGTGGTGTTGGGGCTCTTAAGCGTAAAGCAAAGGGTAAAGCGATTGCATTTGATAATCCCAAACTAAAGACAACTAAAAGGGGTTTAGGTGTACTTATACAAGATCCGAAATAGGTGGTTCCAAGTACTGTACATGTTGTTGTTGTTTCAGTATCTGCAAACCTAATGTTTCTCATACAGTAGTATCTATTTCTCTTCCACCGGTTGTTACTAGTACTCCAAGTACTCTGGTGGTTACATTATTGACAACTGCTGCATTAGATCCATGTTTATGCATCTATTCCGAGATCCATGCTACATTCTTTTCAATCTCCATTATCTTCTCCATAACAAGCAGTTGCTACTACTAGCCCCACTATGTCTGGTGGAACAAGTCTGAGTCCTATGGTACCTTTCATGTCAATTAACCAACCACAGGGTCCTATGATGCTTGTACATCATGGGTTCTACATCTTATTGTTAGAGCATCAAATGTATCATTTGATGAATCTGATGTGTTTACAAGAGAACCAGATGTATGCTGATCGTCAGTTTCAAGAATCTATGTGTGCTGATCAGAGGCAAATGATGAAGGGTCTACAGTTTTTAAATAGGGAGAATCATAAGCTGAGAGCCCTGGTGGCTGCTCAGAGGGTGAAAATAGCTAAGAAAGACGAGTTGACCCTGCAGCTTCAATGAAAACACGATAAGTTAAGAACCTTAAGGATCGAGATCACGACAATGATCCGGAAGCGGGAGGTTTTGATCAGCAACCAGGTGTCTCAACATCTAGTCCAGTGCCCGCTGAGGAGGAGTCGAGTGGTAAGGTGTTGGTAGTCTCTCATGACTCAACCCAAGTCCAATCCATCAACACGCTAAAAGTGAAGATGATTCTTTTTGTTGACATGGCCGGGGCTATGATGAGTATGGTGAACGCGGACGAGATGGTAGATGGCGAGTTTCTAACAAAATAAAAATCACCATTTTGTTGAATCTGAACAAGGAATACATGGATGAATTGGAGAATCGGGTGGACGTGGAAGTTGAGGATGCTGAGTATGTGCAAGTTGATCCAAGTGTTCCAACTGGGAATACTTGTCATGACGATGTTAAGAGAGTGGATGTAATGGCCGAGGAATACCCTGATATGAATACAAGGTCTAACACTGATGAGGGGATTCCATTATTCACTACCGACTATTATCAGAAGGCCGATGAGTGTTTGAGGAAAGAGAAAGAGATATAGAAGGTTAAAGAGCTAGAAGCAAACTAAGACAATACAAGCTTCAGATGATATGTTTAAGTACAACACGAAGAAGATGAACAAATGGATAGAAACTTTTAGATATGCTCAGAAAGATGATTATCTACAGTTGTATGTGTATCATATGAAGAAGTTTATTACAGTGAAGACGGTAAAGGGATGTTTCATGGATGTACGGGCCCGAGCTAAAGGTTTGTATTGTTAAATAGAAGAACAAGATTCAATATTTTGGGCATTTTACTGATACTCTCTCGATGTCGCGCTGGGATGTTTGTACGTTGGCGTATAGACCTTTCATGAATCGTGGGGACAATCAGGTGATTGATTGGTTCTATCGTCAATAGGTCCACAAGGTTAATCATGGTTTCAAGTTTTTCAAGCCTGAGGTGCCGAACCGAAAGTATGTTGATGAAACTAATTGATGTGGTCTAAAATATACATATTGTTATATATATTCCCTACTATTTTGAGTACTCTTAAGCTTGGATTTTAATAAAAATAATAATCCTAATTGGCTCATATATTGGTTTTAAGGGATTCATAAGAAAATAAGTTAAATTTTACTTTAACTAAACTTATGTTCTTGTTCAATATTTCTAATAAAAAAAAATATGTTAAAAGAAAAAAAGAAAAGAAAAGAAAAAAACATTACGTATAAAAACCGGTACTCCATTATTTGGAGCTAAAAAGAAAAAAAAATAATTAACTGAGACAATGCCCGCGAACTCAGTTATAAATATTGAGCTAGAAACTTAATAATATTCTATGTTATTTGATATAGTACATTGGCTGGAGATGAGGCTAGGTCAACGAAAAAAAATTTTCAACAACATTATTAATATATTTTGGCTTTAAACAAAAGAAAGGGAGGCGTAGAGTTCTTTGACCAACAGAGGAGGTTACAGCAGTCAAAAAGGGGGTTTCCCCTGTTGGTTCGAAAAGAGGAGATAAGGCAGAATCGGAAGCTCATCGCAAGCCTAACCAGGTACAGAGAAGCGCTCGGGTTTAATGTTCACTCATCCATACATTATTTTTTCAGGTTCCATCTTAATGTTTTTATTATGAATTCAATTACTGAACCTTCTTATTTTGTCTTGTTCTTGAGTATCTTTTGCAAAACTCCCCTAGCTACCTAGGTTTTGATGACTACTTTGTGATGTGCATATTTTTATTGGATTTTGGTTTCTAATGTTTAGTTAATACTAGAGTAAAAAATATTTTTACAAATGATTTGATGTGTTTGTCTATCTAGTTTTGACTTAATATTGCTCTTTGTTTAACATGTGTCTTGTTGAATGTCTTTCAGTTATAGATGCATGTTTAGGTTCCTTACTTTGATTTTGTGATTATTTTATGGTTTTACTAGACGTAGTAACCCATATGAACATTGGTTGATGATTTTTTAGAGCTTTATATTATGCCTATCTAGAGACTGAGAGGTAATAGACCGTCGGGTTGTCCTTGGGATTAGGTGTTCAGGCTAGAATGCTCTGAAATCAGGTTTCCTAGATTTCCCTCGTTTTGATTGTAATTATGTGTCTTATTGATTGTTCTTAGGTTACCCCTTGCATTTAGGTGCATTGAGATAGTGAGACTAACGGGTGATCTGTCTTTTAGGGTACTTTAGTATTGTTGGAGAGACTGACAGGTAATCCAACCAACCGGTAAGTAAACGCACCTTAGTTTCCTTGTAGGTCACATCGTGAGAATGATCAGGGATCCTCTAGGTTTCTTAAGGGTGTCGTATTCTAAGATCTAGGTTTCATCATAGTTCCATAGTCGAGAAAGATCCAAGATTCACAAGTAGAATTCTAAACCTAGGTAGTGCTTCTCCTATATTTGAGTTCATCTAGGTCATAGTGTTAAAGTTTGTCAGTGTCAGTTTTTAGTTTAATTAGTTAATCATCTAATCATTAAGTTATTTATAAGAGTCAAGTTTAGGTGTCGCTAGTGTCCTGTGGGTACGATGTCCCAGACTTCATTAGGCTTTACTATAGTCGATAGGTACACTTGCATGTCTAGTTGTCTAGCATTAGGAGGGTCTAGGTTTATAAATTTAAAACTAGAGTGTCTAGGTTAGGTCTAGCACATCAAGTATTTAGCGCCATTGTCGGGGATACTTAGATAGCGAAACTAGCTTTGATTGAACTTAACTGATTAATTGGTCTTATTTGTTTGTACAATTGTCTCTGTTTTGTAAATCTTAATGAGTCTCTTTAGTCTTTAAAGTAATTTTTGTATATATTTATTTTATTTATATCTATCTGGTGCTTGTGATCCGTTTTGTTTGAGTGTCCGTATGTCACACCCCGTTAAGCGAATTGCGGAAGTGTAAAACGGAAATGCAACAGATACAACTGGTATCAAATACATTGTTCATAAAGAAACATTACTAACTAATTTACAATATATTACATCGTTCTAACATCTTTTACAAACTAGGTGATACAATTAAACATGTTCTTCAATCACTTTACTTCTAACTCAAATGCCCACGACATCAATCACCAATCAGACACGTAACGCACAGGAAATTAATTCTCATATCTGATTACCTAAAAAGTATGTTAAAACAGGTCAACTACGAATAGTTGGTGAATTTCATAAGTTTTAACGAAATCAGTTCTGCGCACCATACAGTCATAGTTTGTATGTACGCGCGTATGTAAAAATATGTATTTACGGTTGTATAAATATGTACAGCCATATCCTTGTGTGTGCATATGCACACATGTAGGTTTATAATATAAATTCGAAATTTCGGTAAAATCGTGATTGTTTGTTCGTACTACCTGTTTCCAATTTCCGTGTTTAACCAACCACTGTGGACCCCCTTTCTCCCACAACGGTTCCACATAAACTCAACCACTGTGGCCCCCCTTCCGCCCACAACGGTTCCGCGTTAACAACAACCACTGTGGTCCCCCTTCCACCCACAATGATTCCATGTAAACTCAAACATTATATAGTGTACACGCAAATAATTAGTATATTCTACACATATTATTTCCTACGGCTAATCACATAGCATGTATATAAACACATATACACATATAGTATTTATCACGTATCACCAAATACTATGGCTCCCCATCCGCCCACAATACGCATAATCACATTATTTTCTTAACATTCATGTCATAATCAAGTTAGTTCGTTTAATAAGTTGCAACAGAACTTGGCTCATAGGTCATACTCAACTTTAGTTTATAAGTTGCAGCAGAACTTGGCTCATAGGCCATACTCAACTTTAGTTTAGTAAGTTGCAGCAGAACTTAGCTCATAGGCCATACTTAACTTTAGTTTATAAGTTGCAGCAGAACTTGGCTCATAGGCCATACTCAACTTTAGTTTAGTAAGTTGCAGCAGAACTTGGCTCATAGGCCATACTCAACTTTAGTTTATAAGTTGCAGCAGAACTTGGCTCATAGGCCATACTCAACTTTAGTTTGTTACTATTGTGGCCCCCCTTCTGCCCACAACAGCCCTATAATCATCACAGACCATGTTATCCCAATGGCCATTACAGACCACGTTGTCTCCCAAATTAATTATGTTTAACATTACATAACGTGTTTGTATAAACATGCTGTCACGTGTAATTTCGTTATGTTTTGCAATTTGTATTATCTCCACTCAATATATCAATCAACGATAATAATCATCTTTCATCAGCACGTAGTCAATCATTATGTTTGTAGGGACTTTTCATATATAAATGTTCAGATATTTTATATCCTGATCCGTGTTTAGATAAATAACGTGTATAAACATGCTTTCCACCCCAAAAGTTCGTAAAATAGTTTAAAGAGTGGGGTCATGAAACTCATGGTTTTGTAGGCACTCAGTGCGAGATCAGCACGGGGTTCGTTTCCCTTGCTATTATTTAGTCCCTATAGTCCATATTATAATAATATTAAAATTTTAATATTATTATAATCTCAGTATTAAACTGGGCTGTATAACTAATCTGGGTATAGCTGGTACGCCCAGAAAGTGGTAATAGGCTTAGGCTGTGATGTTGTTTAACGTCTAATACTTAAAACTGAACTTGGCTCAGCTTCCCGTTTTCCCAGCTGGGCCAAGTTGTTCGTTTACGCGTTCAGAAAACAGTTATGGGAAAATAAGCTTGGGTAAATGTATTGGTTAATAAAATTATTAAGTTATAAAGAAGGATCACATACTGGGGTACCGGATTAGCCTCGGGGTCCGTTTCCGTTTATTCAGTTTGATTTAAGAAGAAACGCGCACAATCTATCCGGATTGTCCAGGTTTTTCATAGAAAAGTTCATTTTTACTTAATTAGTCCAAAAATATGATTTTTGATCACTCTTGGTGTTTTGATATTCCCGCAGGTTCGTTAGTCGCGAACTTGCCGGTTTTTATAAAAACTGAATTTGTTTAATCTTTAAATTAGCATAATGAATTAACCGTTAATCATTAAATTATGAAAATTTAGCCACTTATCAATTAAAATATGTAGATTTTTATAAAAATATTTCTGGAATTATTTACTGATTTAATAATTTATAAAAATTCATTTTATCAGCTATATTTTGCCTAAAAATCGTCTGTTTATCCCAAACAATTTCCAAAAATTCCACAAAATTTCCTGAATACTCAAATCATGTCCCAAAACAACCTGTATCAATTCCAGAATGTAAAAAGCCTGTTCAATATTCTTTTCGGCCCAAATTCGACTATAAAAGTTCGCATGAACGCATATGTAAAAAACACCCATAGAATTCTCCAAATGATCTCAAAATTTATATGTGATAGAAATACATTAAATCCGATTTCCCAGAAAAATTTCATAATTTTTGAAGTATTTTAGCTATTTTTCCCAAATAAACGTCCCAATTCGGTAATAAATTCGCCAAATATTCTCGGATGGTCAAAAAATTACCAAATTTTAACAGGGACTCAATGACATGGTCCCTGATGTCCCTGAAAAATTTCAAGGTCTAATATTATGCACATCACAACCTTAACCTAAACAGCCCGTAAGCGAGTCTTTCGGTATTACCTTAGCGGGTTTGGCTTGTTTCCGACTTTTTAATCAAGTTTTCAGGTTCTTGTGCTTCTAAGAAAGCTAGGTACAAGTCCTATATCACAAACCAAGCAATATTTCATCAACATAACAGCCCTTAACTTAGGGTTTCGGCTAGTGCACAAAAACGAACTTTTGAACCGTAAAAACGCCGTTTCAACCCTTTCATCCGTGTTTATGGCCAAAAAACTATCAAAACAGGTTCCTTACGGTGTTTATGATCAAAACATGTTTATGGACAATTTTTAGGATTTTTACACGGTTAGGAATGATTTTTAGTAACCAAGACATGTTTTTATGGTATTAAACGACTTTAAACAAGTACAAAAGCTACTTAATTAAGCTCCTTACCTTAGGGTTTGAAGGTTTTCTGGCTGGAGCAGAACTTGTGTCCAGAATTCTCATGAAAAAGATATCACAAAACATCTTAGAACTTGTTTAAATATGAAAAGGGTTTAAGGGGGGAAAGTCTTCTTTGGCGGGCTGGGCTCGTTGGGTCCCCTTTTGGGCCCATTTGGCCCACTTTTCTTGATTTACGTGCCCGAACGTGAAATGCCGAGTCCAAATTTATTTCGGGTTCGGTTTCTGGCGACAAAAATATATCGGGTGCGACAAACGGAGCGAAAATGAGTGTTTTTCGGCTAGTTTTGTGTAAAATTATAAAAACATACTATACGTTTGTAAAAATCGAAAATATTTTCACAGATTGCTTAAAACATTTCAAATAAGTGTTTGGTAAGTCTTTTCGGCTTAACGGATGATACAATGCTTGGTTTGTAACTATCTTTCACGTTAAAATCTATAGCGGGTAGTTAAACGAGCATGTTTTCGTTTAACTTGTTTGCTATCGAACTAAGGCCATATTACTAATATTTTAGCTTGCATAGATCGTATATCACTTATAGATAGCACCCTGGGATATCCGGACCATAACCAGACCCGTTTGGTTATTCGTTTGTTCATTACGCAATAAGCGGTTAAACGCTTATTCGAGTTTGTAAGTACTAAGGTGTATTCGGTTTTGCCACGGATGTCACACCGTTGCCGTGATCATTATGGAGCATTATTACAAGACCCGTCAGCATGGCAACAATTATAATCATGGGGGTCGTTTTAAGGAAGTTTTGTGTGAGATATGTGGCAGACCCCATTGGTCATACGATTGCTATTATTCACAAAAGGGTCGCACATATGGTAAGTGTAATCGATGGGATGCGAATGAAGAATTGAGTATCGAGAAAGAAAAACTAAAAGTTCAAGAGAAATATTTCGAGATTAATGTGCTTAAAGAACAAAACGCTATGTTAGCTCGAAGGTTGAAAAAGAGAATATTTACAGATGAAAAACGAGAAAGACTTCCTATAATAGAGGCACTTGAAAGTAAGTTACATGAGATACGTGCTTTCTACGAAAGGGGGAGTTTAACCTACGACACACATAAAGTTACATGAGATACAGAGGTGATTGTTTTTGAGTTAGAAAAAACCCCAAACCAGACACTATAATGGACGCTGAAGTCTCACCTCCAGTCTAGCAAAGCATTAGCCATGTTGACTCAAACTATCAGTATCCCACATTTTGGAGTTGTGGACCAGAGCACATTGATGATGATTTTTGGAGTTATGAGAATATAGAGGTAATGAGTTGCCTAATTACACTATGGTTGAAGTTGAAAAGGGTGACGAGTTGATCGAAAATGGCATGGAGAATGAGCAAATTTCTTCATGGGAGCCGAAATTTGGTGATGAGTTATTACATTTTCCCACTTTGTTTTGTGAAAACGGAGAGTTTGACCCACTTGGTGATTTAAAATGTCTTGAAGATTTACTGGATAATATGCCAAGTATGGGGATCGAGATGGAGCCTTGTGAGGAGAGCCACGAATGTGTAAGTGACTCGGTTACTACGACATTACACCTCAAATCTGATAAACCAACACAAACCATACTCAATCTCCATGCGGTACATGTCGAGGTTGAAAAATTGGTTAGAAGAGAAAGCATATTGTGGCTCAGGGATCGGATTGTGCGTAGAAATTTTTCATATCCGCCTAACTTCACCGAATCATTATGTAGGGATGGCCACCTATTGGATTACATGCATATCATACAGTTCAGTCCCTAGAAATTCTAGAGTTGGTGGGCCCCGTTGAATTCATATCTTTGGGCCCACGAGAGCTTTACAATTGGGTTCTTCCCAACCAATTGTAAGAGGTTAGTGATGAGGAGCATTTATGGGAAGAGGATTAAGGAGAAGCCTCCTGATTGAGGTTTTAGGAGCGAGTCCAGCTGAATACTTTCCTGTAAACTTAGTGCTTCCCGGGAGGCAACCCGGTAATATGTTTCCCTTTTGATTTATTTTATTTTCATTTTTGGCTTTACTTCTTTTCTCTATCGAGAGTTTTCTTCTCTTGCTTGCAAGTTATTTATGAGATGGTCATTGAGCTATGGTTTTAAAGAAGTGCGGGAATGTAAGTTGCTTCAAGATTGCCGCTTTATTTCGTGGAAGATTACTTTATTTGGAAATAGTTTGTTGATCCGTTCGAATTGGAGGGAACGGAACATGATTCACTGCACATTTTCACGGATTGATTTACCAGGGGAGTCTGCTCCATTTTATATTTCTTTATGCTTTATTTTTGTTTTTTCCTTGTCTTACATTGGGGACAATGTGAAATTGAATTGTGGGGATGGGGAATTGACGTTTTGGAAAGAATATATAAATATATATATATATATATATAATAATATAAAAAAACAAAAAAATTTGCAAAATTTTGAAAAAAAATATGTCCCGAAAATTTAAATTTTGATTGCAAAATAATGAAAAACGATAGAAAAATTTGATATTGATCCTTTAAAACTACTATTATATATGAGATTAAATAAAAGCTAAAGCACTAAACTTGTGATGGGTTGGTAGGCCCAACTACCTTTGAAAGATTTCCCTTTATTATTGGTAATAAACCTAATAATCATAAACTTTGTAGGTTCTCATCTGAGGGGGATAGTGAAGCTAAAAATTCAGTAAGGCGTAGGGAGTATTACCGTAATCTGACTACCTTGAGGTGGTGAGAATTACATGCACCTAAAATTAGCACACCACTTTGTTTAATGAAAGTAAATAACGAGTGGTGGCACCGCTCCATGTCCAACTTTATACGAGCTTTAGTCAATAGTTATATTTTTAGGGTAAGGATGTCTAAGCGCGCAAAAATAGAAAATAGAAAAAAAGAAAGAAAAAAGTATGTTTCGAAAGCGTATTCCGGGAAAGTTAGTTTTGAAAGTGAAGCCGCCAATGATCCGCTTTTAGCTCATCAATGATCCGCGCACTGGGTGCTGAAAGTTAGTTCTGAAAGTGAAGCCGCCTCGCACGTTGAAGAAAGTTCCTTTAAAGACATTAACCCAAAGTCTTTATAAGAATTTTGATAGGTGGTACTATGATGAGAAGACTAGTGAAGCCGTTGTTGTAATGGGAGCAGGAAGTAAGTTAGAGTTTATTCGGATATTGGATCTGATGTGGTTGGTCAACCTGTCTGAGTTTGAAAACGATGTGCTATCAAACAACCATATCAGATGGGCGCACAACAAAGATAATGAGCTGGCTATCCAATTCCAACATGTTCATGTTTGTCATGCTTTTGGATACATAGTGTGCCAACTGGAAAACCAAACGCTTCAGAATGTGAAGACCGACAAAGCTCGAAACGAGGGGGAGTTTGTTGATACATCAGTATTTGTCTCGTTCTTTGTTTATCTTATTTTGTAATAGATATTATGTAAAGCGGTTAATTTTGTAATTAACGTATAGTAGTTCGCTATGGCTTGTATAGCGAATGGATAGTTTTGTGGCCATTAGCTGGGGGATGTCTAGCGAATGTGGCTCATTCGCTATGTCTGTATAGCGAATGAGCTTGTCTCCTATATACACCCTGTAACTATTTCGTAATTATCAGTTCTGAATTGTTTGATTAATCCTCTTGTTACTCAGCCAAATTTCACTCTCAACACACACAGTTACACATAGTTAATCTAATCATCTACAATAGATCATATCACAAGACTATATCTGGTACTAACGAATCATGATGATCATAATCATGAATTCTCAAAATTTCAACTTTATGTCACGTCAAAGATGACTTCTCTGAAATCTACTCTAGTAAGGAGCTTCCATAATCAACCTAGAAATCGTGGTGTTGAAGCTCCAAGATTCTCGGCTTAGCACTTATGGATGTGCACAAAACCAAAAAACCTGAATCAAAGCCAAATAAGATATCGACGGTTTCGTTTTGACTTTTAGTAAAAACCCAAGGTTTGGGTTAGGTTTTTTGTTTTGTAAAAAACCGAAAAAACCACACCGAACAGAAAAACCGATTTGTTGAATTACTTTTTCGTTGAATCGTTTATGTTATATAAACTTGTATATATGTTTTAATTTTAACGTTAATCGATTCTGTTTATTAAACATTTTAAATGTATCTTTTAATATTCTAGGTCAAAATGTACAACTTTATACAAGTTATAATTTTTTTTAAATCTTTGGTGCAATTTCAAAATATCATGGGTCAAATTTCTTTGGTTCAAAAATTACTAGCTTGATTAACAAAACCGAAAAAAACGAATTGAATCCGAAAACTGAAAACCCAAAACCGAAAAGCCGAAGCCGAATGTTTTGATAAAACAAAAAAAACCGAAATATTGGTTTTAGGTTGGGTTATAGCCCAAAACCACACCACGCACAGCAGGTGATGCTTGTTGCTTCATACTAGCTGGATTAACAAAACGGAAATAACCGAATCCGAAACTGAATTGAACCCGAAAACTGGAAATCCGAAAACGAAATAACCGAAGCTGAATGTTTTGAAAAAACAAAAAAAATACTTCGGTTTTAGTCCAAAACCGATGCTTGTTGCTTTTTAGCCCATAACCGAAATATTGGAAGGTTCGGTACCCTTGTGCTCTGCACATTTACCTTACTGCGACGTATGCCTTACCACGACATGAACGTTACCACCATAATATGTCACCTGAGGACTCTAAGTTGCATTTCATAAATTAGAATTTTTCACTAAAAGCATCTCCTCTACATGAGACAAATCTTCTTCATTGACGATGCAAATGAACCAACTTGTTTGTGAGTTAATTGAGACTGACTCATTAAAAGCTTGAATTAAGTCAAACTTAAATGAGTCCGAGCTCAAGCCTAAAAATAAGCTTGGTTAATAAACGAGCTCAAACCCAAACTTCATTTGTCAAACGTATTATTTATATAAATTTTATATAACATATTAAATGTATAATTTTATAATACTTTTTAATATATGAAAAATTAGTTTTAGATAATCACAACTATGCCCTATAGGCAAACAACTATTCCAACTTCACTTTTGGTTGGCGATGGTCACAACTAAAAGTGTATTAATTAACTAACGCTCGGCGACATACAGAGTTAATCATAACATGTTTCTTTTTAAGAAAATTGGATTTAAATAATCACAACTATGTCCAAGTAGCAAATAAAAGCCCCAACTAAATGTGTATTTAGTCTCCAATGGTCCATTAGGCATGCACGTAAGCAACAAACTAACGGAGTTAACTATCCGATAGTCACAGATTGTTGGAAAAAAAACACACCTTTAGCTCTTAGTTGAGACTGCCACCAGTAAAGTGTGAAGTTGAGAATGTTAATTGCCAATAAGGCATAATTTAGATTATTAACCGAGTTTCCTAATAAATCAAATAATTATAAAAGAAAAGTTTTGTGCCACAAATATTATTTTTATTATTTTTATTAGTTTTTCTTCGTTAAATAAATTAGAAATAGAAGTTGAAAACATAGTTTGACTTGCTTTGGTGGTAAGAGGATCATGTTCCATGTTTAAGCTTGTAAACGAACCAAACTAACACGAACATGGCCTTGTTCATGTTCGTTCGTTTAGAAAATAATGTGTTCACGAACGGTTCACAAATACTTACTGAGTGAGATTTTATGTTTGTGTTCGTTCATTAAAGAAATTAGTGTGTTCACGAACAATTCACGAACATAAATAAAATCAGTAGAGGCAAGAGATTTAGATCGATGTATTTATCACTGTGAATAATGAAAGTTTGTATACGAATCGAATGAACACGAACAATGGCATATTTTGTTTATTTAAAAATGGACATTTGTGTTCGTTCATGTTCGTTTGTATAAAGGGTTAGGCTAAATGTACCCCCCTGGTTGCTTGTCATACCCCCCCTCCTTTGGAAAAACCAACTTTCATATTAACCCTTGAAATCAAATAATTACCAAATTAGCACAAAAGTAAGGATTTAATATTATTTTTTTTACAAGTTGCGTTTTCTTTTTATGATTTCGAGTTTAGGGTTTTGGGTTTCGGTTTTAGGGTTTAGGGTTCGGGTTTAGGGTTTAGGGTTCGGTTTCGGGTTTAGGGTTTCGGTTTTAGGGTTTAGGGTTCGATTTCGGTTTTTGGGTTTAGGGCTTCGGTTTTAGGGTTTAGGGTTCGGTTTCGGGTTTAGGGTTTTGGGTTCGGTTTCAGGTTTAGGGTTCGGTTTCGGGCTTAGGGTTTAGGGTTTCGGGTTTAGGGATTTGGGTTTTTGGTTTCTTTTGTAAAAGATAAAGTGGTAAAATAAGGATATTATAAATATATATACTATTAAAATTAAAAAAAGATATTATAAATATTTATAATATTAATATTAAAAATATTAATATTAAAAAAATAAATTAATAGTAATACTTGATAGTTTTTAATTTGATATATGTAGTAGAGGTTATCAAATGAAAGTAATGTTGTAGGGACTAATATGTATATAAATAATGTCAAGAGCTAATTATAATTTATGTAATAAGTTCAGGGGGGAGTATATTTAGTAAAAATGGAGTAAGGGGGGTATGTTTAGCAGCACCCTTGTATAAAATTTAAAGGAACATAATTGAACAAAGATAAAAAAACATATATGAACAAATATAAATGAACACAAACAAATATAAACAACCTTAAATGGAAACATTTAAATGAACACAAATTAACAAATATAAAACTTTTGAGCAGATGACATACCCAGATGGTATTGACTATTTTATATTAATACATAAACGAACATAAATAAACATGCATAAACGAACATAAACGAACGTTCATGAACATAAATGAACGAACAGATATGTGTTCATGTTCGTTCGTTTAATTAAACGAACACAAAATTTTGTTCATGTTCATTCGTTTATTAAATAAATGAACAAAACGAACTTCCCGCCAAAGGGTTAACGAACAGTTCACCGAATGTTCGGTTCTTCTACAGGCGTATCCACGTTTACAATCCAAGTTCAAGCCTTTGCACTAGCAAATCTTATAACTGTTATTTCATTATTATTATTTTTTTTCAAGCCTTTCCACTAGCAAATCTTATACCTCTTATTTCATTATTTTTTTTCTTCCTTTTAAATTTTTTACTTTTAAGGTGCTTTAATAATTACTAGCGGAAGAGCCCGCTCTTTGCAACGAGAAAGGTACAATAACGCACGCCATCGAAACTGACCGAATTCGCATTGACTTACCGGCTCAACGCTTGGGTTTTACCACCGTCT
The DNA here is from genome assembly GCF_021521415.1 of Bidens hawaiensis. Classification (NCBI taxonomy): domain Eukaryota; kingdom Viridiplantae; phylum Streptophyta; class Magnoliopsida; order Asterales; family Asteraceae; genus Bidens; species Bidens hawaiensis. The sequence goes on from NW_027498018.1 coordinate 64,713, forward strand.
GAGTGTTACCGACCTGCTCGGTGCAACACGGCGGATGAAACACTTATATATAACAATTTACATGTTTGGTGCCGCAAAAGCCCTATTGGGCCACTTGCGGCACCCTATTGGGTAACTTTTTTTGTTTTTTTTAGTTTCGACCCGTATTAAGACATATCAAATGTGAATTTTGTTTTTGTTCTTTTATTAATATTTTGATTTATTTACGATGTCGTTTCAAACGCAACCGACCGAATTCATATAGACTCACCACGCTTTGTTTTAGTTTCGATGCCGTAACGAAAACCCACTGAATGTTGATTTTTTTTTTAGTTCTATTTTGTTTTATTTTGTCGTAGTTCAAATGCAATAACGCACGTAACCGAAATCGGTCATATTCGCGTCGACTTATCTCATCAACAAAGTTTTACCACCGCTCGAGTTTTACCAACCTGCCCGCGCCAAAAAAAACACTAGTTTATACTGTGTGATATAAATAAGTTACAAATAAAAATATATAAAAAAAAGTGTAAATTTAAGTAAAGTAACTAATAAATAAACTACAAGGAGAGCCCAAACTAAGGACAAGCTTAAAAAACCACTCATAAGCCAAGATCAAGCTTTAAAAATATAACTCGAAACGAGCCGAGCTTAAAAAGCTACTGATTAACCAAGCAGAGTTTTGCCTGTTTGCACCCTAATTCCACCCACCCACATTTAAGGTTCATTCTTTGTGATTAGATTAAATGAATAGAATGGGTGGCTGGGTGATTGTGCAATAAATGTAAGCAAAATCACATCCAAAAAGATATAAATGCATGTTTGTTAGGTTCAATCAAGGTCTAAACTAGGTACAAATAATGTGTATGTACAGAGAGCTGCCTCTGCCTGCCTGCCTGCCTAATTTTCAGACTCACATTATTTTCACCTCAAATTCATTGCATCATCATGATTTCAACACTATTTAAGATGAAAATTAACAACAATGTTTCTTCTTCTTCTTCACATCTTGATAGCGCGCCCTTTGTATTGACCCCTTTGAATCACAAAATCATCAGGAGGTTGAGATTCTTCTAGCCATGCAACTTCTGACCATGTTACTCCATCTACCTCTATGTTGCCTTCAAAATGTATAATAAATAATAATATTAACAATATGTTAATGTCAACGTGAATACAGGCCATAACGTTGATTCATTATCATATCCTCATAATCTCAAATACTGGAATTATACGATTTCGATAGTTAATATGGAAACTTATGTTTCCTTACTTAGAATAATGTATATGATTATTGCAACCATGTTAAAATATGTTTAGCAATCATTTAGACCCAAAATTTAGCATTAATTTAAGTCCTAGATTAGAGTTTGTTAAAAGCAATGTGTTTTTGCTTGCTTATTATAAAATCAAGTTATTAGCACCATATAGTTAGTCTTTAGTGAGATCAACTTTATATCATACCTTAACCTAAATTTTATCATTTAACATTAGCAAAGCAAACAGTAACTGATATGAAAAACTATACAAAGTTCCTTCGTTTAACTTTAACCGAACAAACAATTGACACGAACAACTAAACGAACAGAGTTTTCTTGCTCGTGTTCGTCCGTTAAGAAAATGAGCCTATAAAATTTAAGCCTATAAAATTTAAGTGAATATATTAAAGAACGAACTAAACAAAAGTAACTAATGAACAAAAACTAAATGTAAACTAATGAACATAAACGAACTATAAATAAACAAAAGAATGAACTAAACAAAAGTAACTAATGACCATTCATGAAGACATGAACATAAATGAATGAACGAGACGTGCTCATGTTCATTCGATAAACCAAATGATTTTTTTTGTTCGTGTTCGTTCGTTTATTAAATAAGGTAACAAAAATGAACTTCCCGCCAAACAGATCACTGAACGTTTGGTTCACTTAAAGGCTACTGGGGGGAATTGGCAAGCAATTTAATAAAAAATAGCATAGTAGGCACTAAAGCTATAGAATAACCTTAAATGTTCTAAAACTACAAAAACAGAAGTAAAGAAACAAGAAATGGAAAACAACAAAAAGTCAAAGTCAACTTACAGGGTAGATTTCCGCCAAGTGCCCTACGGTAATAAGTGCAATGTCGACCGTCTTCAGCAGAGTACGGCGGTGACAATATATCAAACAAAGCACACAGAGTTACGGCTCTAAAACTATGAATATTCCCTCCACTATTTGGATACAATGTTGTTGTCAAACACGGGCCATTCATCACTCCATCTTTCACAACCTTTGCAGGTCTCGCAGATATATCTATCAACAGTAAAACAAAACCAACTTTAAATAGAAAAATACGATATAAAAAATATAATATTATAATTAAAAAATAACAAGAATACCTTCATTGTCAGATGGCAAATCAAGCCAGTCATAAGATTTAACTTGCATTGTTCCATAAAGAAGCTTGCTTAACACGGTCATTCCGGGATGATTGTGAAGGGGTATGATAGAAGAAGGTGGCATGATGAATATCCCAATCTGTATAACAAAATAATAACTAATATTATTTGTTGTGATGAAAAATAAGGTGCGTATGTTTTAATTTTGACTTACAGAGAAGCTTTCAGACTCATGAATGTGAATGTATTTAATTGGTGGTAAAGATCGGGGGACTCCATTACGCTGAGTCACGGGCACAGTACGACTGCGTACCGACTGCGCTTCCTGCTCAAGCCCTACATCAGATGGCTTGATTTTATCTGGAAAATAAATCAAGTAATTAAAGTTTCTTGTTTTGGCGTGCAGTGAGTGAAGATCAGGAAAAAATCACATTTACCAAGTTAGAACTCAAGAATCATGTATGAATCTATCAAAGTTCAAAAATATATTACATTGTCAATCAAAACAGGAAAAGGATAAAACTAACATCATATTTTTTATACCATTCAAAGCATTAAATGATAGTTATATAGTAACAATTAAAAAACTAATGCTAAAAAAATGATATTTTAGCATAAACTACTAAATTTCTAAAACAGTTGAGTAAACCACTATTTATTATAGTGTGAATCAAAACACGAGAAGTATAAATTAGCATCATAATTAAATATCAATATAGGAATTCACACATTTTTATATTGTAACAGTTAAAAAACTGTTGCTTAAAGATGATTAACAAATGACGAAATTTTAGCATAAAGCCATAAACTACTATATTTTAGCATAAACTACTAGAATTCTAAAATAATTGAGTAAACAATTAATTATAACATTGTGAATCAAAACAAAAAATAATGAAATTATCATCATGATTTAATACCAGTGATCAAATTAACTGATTTTTACGAAGTATTATAGTAACAACTCAACACTAATGCTAACTGCTAAGAGAGGATAATAATTGTCGATACTTTAGAACATGATACTAAATTTCTAAAACAATTGAGTAAACTACCATCTATTATTCTATTACATATTTACATTGTGAATCAAAATATGAAAAGAATAAAAGTAACATCATAATTTTATACCAATCAACGCATTAACTAACTTTTATATAGTAACAGAACAAAAAATCAAGCTAAAAGATGATAATGAATGACGATAGTTTAGCATAAACTACTAAATTTTTAAATAACTGAGTAACATCTCAAACTTTGCTTCCAAAATTGAAAGAATGTATACACCAACGCACATGTTATTCACCTAAAAGAGCTGCAAGATGTTAACAAAATCATATTTATATCATACCATCAAAATCCAATAAATAGGAAACTGAAAGCACAAACAAAAACCAGAAATAAATAAATAATACCTAAGAGCGCACGGACTTTCTCAAGAGCATCTTCAGACACGGGTCCATTCGGAGACAAAGATACTTTACAAGTATTGTAAAGCTTCTGAATTGCTGGCATGGTTTTTATTATTATTATTATTAATGCAAAAACCTTAATTAACAGAAGGGTCCTCTAGTAGAACAGAAGACCCTTCTACACTTATAAAAGAAAGCTGATTTAGTAAACTGAAATCACGACGTATTATTAATAACTGAATAATCATATAATGTCAACAAATATTGGACTGGAGGGTATCCATATCTTGACGGATTGGTGCCACTGCATACGCAAAAAAACAATATTAGGGTTAGGGGTGGCAAATGGTTGATAGATATGGGTTTGAACGGGTCAAATGAATGAAAAGAAGGAACTTGTTTAAATGGGTTGGTCGGAACAAATATAATAATAGAAAAACCATAACTCAAAAAATAAAAAAATATAAAAGTTCTCGCTGTTTTACTTCTAAAATAAAAAACCTCAAGAAATGTCAATTCTTTCAGAACCATTATACATTTTACTTAAACTCATATCAACCTAACGGGTCACATAGGGTATCATGTAAACATTGATCTGAGTAGGCCAAGTACAAAAATTTAACAAAATTCATAAACGAGAACCCTATAACACAAATCTAGTTGTAAATTTGGAAAGAAAACATAAATCAATTTTAGGCATACAACAATCAGAAAGCAATCGATTAATTTGAAACCCTATGAGGTTAATTACGGGTGTTAGATGAAATGGGAAACAGGTTTTAGAATTACAAATTGACGACGAAATTAGCAAACAATTGGCTGATTGATTAATGATAATTGCAAATAGATAAAGGAAGGAGTAGTGTACCAGATGATGGTGATGATTGGCAGAGATCCGGGCAGCGGTCACCGGCCTGACATTATTGTATTGTACTACGCTAATTCATTCTTAACCAAAATTTCCAGCTTAAACTATTTTCTAGTTTTCAATGAAAACTTTATATATATAATTAAAAAATATCAATTCAATAACTAAATACTTAAATTATAAAGATTAAATTATACGGGTATTTATGTCACTATAATAAAAATATTTACATCTTTAATAAAATCATATCTACCTTTTTATTTATTTATTAAAACAATATAAATACTTTTGAGTGTAGAAGATGAATACAAAGTTAATGAACGATATTTATAAGTTTAAAAAGATAAAAACAAGAAGAAATTATGAACAAATAACAATTTTATTTTCACGTATTCATTCAAATCCCATGGATTCATGAAATCTCATCAACCTCTTTCAAATTTGTAATACAAAAGTTTGTTTTAGCCATGCTAATTTTATATATAATATTATCTTTTTATATCATTTATAATGAAACATCTTATCATCTTTTGTTAGAATTTTTTTATTTTTTAACAAACATAATTACAACTTATAAAATTACTAGAAGCATCTTTCTCGAGATTATGAAGAAATTGCGTTAAAATTTTACCACGTATTCGTATGAATATTCTATTAGAATATACAATATGAACTTATTAAACTATTTTAATATAGGTTTTTAAATTTAATTATTTAATATTTTGTATTTTTATTGAGCTTCCCATGTAACACACAGGTTCTAAAATTATATGTATATATCTAGGGATGGCAAAAATCCCCGAATCCGACGGGGAAACCCGAAAACCGGCTTATTTCGGGTCGGGTCGGGTTTTGTTTTTTCGGTTTCGGGTCGGGTTTCGGAGATTGTTTCGGGGATTGTTTCGGGTTCGGGTTCGGGTTCGGGTTTGGGTACCCCCGCCCCGACCCGCCCCGATATAATATATATAAATATAAATAAAAATAATATATATATACATATATTAAAAACCTAAACCTAACAATCTCAAATCTAAACCTAACAATCGTGAATCGCCGTCCACTGTCTCAGTACCTAAACCACCAATCCACCGTGCACCACCAATCCACCACCAATCCACCGCCAATCCACCACCAGTGCACCAGTGCACCACCAATCGGCAGTCCGCAGCACCAGTGCACCACCAATCGGCAGTCCGCAGCACCAGTGCACCACTCAATCTGCAGCACCAGTGCACCACCAATCGGCAGTCCGCAGCACCATCAATCTGCAGCACCAGTGCGCCACCGCCATTCCGCCCCCGATTCACTCAATCGCCGTCTGCACCACCATCACCATCCACTCAATCGCCCCGTCTGCACCACCGGACCACCCTCCTCCTCCTCGTTCTCATCCTACCACTCTACCAGGCTACCACCTGTAATGTAAGATCCCTAATTCTCTTATCGGTTTCGGGTTTTCGGGTTTTCGGGTTCGGGGACGGGGCGGGTCGGGGGGGTACAAAAAACCAAACGGGGAATCCCCGAATTAAACCCGACGGGTAATGGGGCGGGTACGGGGATGGTTTTTGGTTTCGGGTTCGGGTTCGGGTTAAGCAAAACCCGCCCCAAACCCGCCCCGTTGCCATTCCTATATATATCAATATCAATATTAGGTATAAAGCATTTTAGGTGGACAAAAAATGGTCATTATTCCGTTTAGTAGAGACGCCGTTAAATTTATTAGGCTATTAATATCCGACTTCTTTTTCTGACCGAAAATTGATTATTCCCCGACGGTTGAAAAATAAATTCGGCAATTGAATGCATCAACGTCTGAATTGATTAAGGGTAAGAACGATTTAATTGATTACAATTAATTTATTGTGTACTTCCCTGGCGACGTCCCACTTACCATCACCGTACATGAAATTGAATGCTGCAATTCTTCTGTGGCAAAGGAAACGACGAGACAACTCATTCTGCAGGTTATATAACCCTGCTAATCGCCCAAACGACATCTCACGTTCCACCACCTTCGATGGCCACCACTGGCTCCTATTACTCGATTGGAATTAGGGCAACGTCATTTGTTCGAGAATTGGCCTGATTTGGGTGTTGACGATGATAATAAAAGGTATTTGCTTGCTCAGGTAATTGTTAATATCATGTCACAGATTGATAATCATGTTTTTTTTTGTTTATTATCTTTGTTAAATGGAAAACCCATGTGATTGGTCTTGTTTCTTATCCATTATGATTTGCTCTCCTGTTATTTAACACTATAGACAAGTCATAAATTGCTATATTTCTAATTTGCTTTATATGTATATATATATATATATATATATTTATATATATATACTAAAGTGTGTAACTCCCAGTGTATGCAAAATAATACAAGCTCATGTCCAGCCTATTGCGGGAAAATTTTCGATCATGTACGTGCGTATTTCACAGCCTTGTGTGGCTATATAACAGCCCCTGTACAACATAAAAATCCAGCCATGTACAAGCATATTTCACAACTTTATGCGGCTGTTTTTCATCTCATGTATGGCTTTTGTTTCATAAATTCAGTTCAAACATTGGCGTAAGTGTTTATACCTTATACTGTATATATAATTCATCTCTTACATTGTGCATAGAAGCTTGTAACATGGAGAATTCAGTTAAGCGGTGAATTCAAAATATATTTTAGAATGCAGTATTTGACCTTTTTGTATATTTCAGACCACTACTTCATCAGCAGCCAACAAGGCGAGCTGGTTTGGCTGATGTCAGCACAAAACTGATTCACAAAACATCAACCAAAGCAAAACGAAACTCTTAACCAGCCTTGTTTCAACCTGAACCAATTTGGCCTCAGAACTCAACTTAAGCACCGATATGGACAACGTGAGTCGAATGTAACTTAAAATTTATATCGAATCTAAGTTAAATACTACAATTTATACATTTTTAAAATACGCATTCTATTTTATGATACGCATTTTATTTGTAAGCGAAAAACTGAACCGAAACCAGAAAACTGGAAACTAAACAAAACCGAAACCAACTGAAGCCAAAAACTAAATAAACTCAAACTGCTACCAAACAAAATATAATCGAGACCGACACCAAACTGAAACCAGAAAACAGAAACCAAACCTAAACAACACTGACCTGCAACCAAAAGTCGAATAAAATCAAATCGAACAAAAGCAAGACGGCACTAAGAAAATGATACTAAACAGAAACTTAAAATCAAATAATTTGAAACTGAACCGAGACTAAAAATCCAACTCCAAAAAACTAAACAAATTGAAACCGAGCTGAAACAAAACCAACAACCAAAAAATTGGAGCAAAAGAAAACAGAAAAAAACTCAAATTAAAAACTGAAAACTTAGACCGAAAGGGTTGTTACCATTTCTTCACCCTGTACTTTGACATTGGTCAAACACAAACCGAACCCGTTTTAAACTGGTCAAAACCGAACCCAACTGGTTATATTGAATCTTGCTAAATGTCCGATTAATATTTTTTTATTTTTGCATACACATGTCTTCCTTACTTTAACATTGTCTTCGGTTATTAAATCACCACTTGGATGAGCTACCCGATATTATGGAGCTAAGTTAGAAGGTAAAGTACTATTTGAACATGTGCCACTTACCACCAATGTCTTTGCTAATTGATTTCATGAGAATTTTCGAATTCAAAAAATTTTGAAAGGCTACTATTTATTATGGATTAGTTGGTCAGAGTTGACTTTGACCTTTTCTAGCTCAAATCTATTTTCAAACAACTGTGACTTTTTTTGGTCAAAGTTTTTTAGGCCACTTTTGACTTTTTAAAGGTTAATGGTTTCTAATAGAAACTCGTTCCAGTTAAATGCTTTTTATATAGCAGTTGCAGTGGCGGAAACCATGTAGGTTATCAATTATCATGGCTTCGTTATTTGAGGATGGGGTGAGGGGTAAAATGGCCAATTATTTTGGTCCCCTTTTAAAGATGGGAAGTAATTTGGGCATATTAGATGCTAATGAAGCAGAAAATATTCTCAAATCTTTTCTACAAAGGAAGAGATGAAGCAACTTAAAGTAAAATCAAAACTTTGTCATAACTTATTAGATACATTTACTTTTCTTGGTTCTTCCAATCAAGTATTGATAATTGTTTTCTGACTATTCTGACTTATGCATGTGACTTTAAGAAATTGGGCAAACAAGAGAAAGTGGCTGTTCGGTTTGGGCTCATTGAGTTGGACCATAATGGAATCTAACCTAAAGAATCAGCCGTTTAACTGTGTGTTATTTAGGTAGAACAGATCGGCTGAATACAGGTTTGGTTATTGGCTAGAAAAGTTGAATATGAGTTAGTAAAACCTCCAATCAGGTAATATATAATATAGAGATTCTTTTAAGCTAAGGGTATTTGGGTAATTTGACATCTACCATTGCAAAAATATGTTATATGCAGGTATCACTTTGAATGGGACCACAAAAAAGAGAAAATTGAGCTCGGAAAACCTGGTATAACAGTTTCTTGATTTTGATTCATGATTAATATTTTCACTAAATATGAACATAAATAAGATGCTATAAACTTATATAAATTATCTTACTGTTATGTTCAATCTATGCTGATGTATTAAAAGGAACCGTCCATTTGCAAGCTGATCCGGAAACCACACAATTGACAGTTAAGTTTTTTTTATGTGAACGCCCAAAAATTGTATAAAAACAGTTTACATATATCTGAAAACTTATTGTATATTATTTAACTCTATATTTAGATTTTCTAGTGGTCCATTCATTATAATTATAATATTTTATAATATTTTGTGAGATGATTGAAAAGTAATATAAATGAGTAATGTTTTTCAAGTTGTCTTGTGACCTTTAAGACAACTCAACCACTTTGTCTCATTACCATTGTTTTTACTCAATCTCCATTAACATCTCTTGCATTAACCAAATTTAAGGTGCTTGTTAAAAGCCGTATAAATGCCATCGAATTATCGTCGCGTCTCCACCACAAAGTAAACTTACACCGAATAAATACCCATTGTGTTTCCGCCGCAACGCGCGTGATCACTTACTAGTTACATTATAATAGATAAAGGCAAACCTTTCATACTCTTTATTTCTCTCTCTTAGACGCCGTAGAATTTATTGCTCTACTCATCCCACCTCCGAAAAATCGATCGTTTTCCATACTCCGGTGACTCTTACTCTCTACCGATTGTAACAGCCATCCCATCAATTCTCCATTGATTGATATTTACAATCATAGGCCGTTACAATTGTTGCTCGCTCTAAAGCCCTAACCCCAGCGGAAGGAAAATCAATAGCATCGACACCTTTATGTGTATGCTTCCTCTCTCCCTAAAATCAAATCACTGTTCATCTTTACATAAAAGGATTTTTCGTATACACATATGCATCGTAAAGCATCCCAACTGAACAATGTAGGCGGATCAAAATAAATGACAGGTATGCATGCTTGATTTTTGAAATTAGGTTAAACTATTGGTTAGTTTTTTGCTTATTAATATGGCTGATTTGATCATTTAGTGAACTGAATATGAGTTTTGTTCACAGTTTTTATGTATTCTGATGTTGAGTTCTAGAACAAACGTTTGTGATATTTGTGTTTATGAATGAAGTTAATAATCTTGAAGATAAAAAGCTTTCAAATTCTGCGGAACCTATCCGGATGATGATTAGAAAGCAGGTTACTAATATACCAAGCGCCATGATCACAGCTGCTAAGTAAGTACTGATTAATGTTATTATAATCAAATTTGTTTTTAGTTTTAATTGATTTTAATGTTAAAAATTGAAACTAACTTATATAAAGTTGATTATTTGGTTAATTTAAATGTTTAGGTCACTAATTTTCCATTGTTTATGTTTATTGAAGTTATATATGTATTATTATTCTTAATCATAGTCATATTTGGTTATGCGGAAATCCTATCTTCGGAATGTCTCTATTTTCAGTTTTAAGTGAAATGAAAGAACAATTCAAGCAGGATCCTGGTTTTCTCGTGTATAGTAATAATTTTATTGAACCTGACCAATTTATATATATTCTATCTCTTTTCTACTTTGATCATATGTTCTCCAACTGATTAGGAGTTAGAAAGCGGCTTTTTTACGCAGTAAACCCTGGATACTGGTTAGGGAAAGGTGGAAATCGGGCCAAAGGTAATTCAGTGAAGTACTTATTATATATTCTTTGTGCTAGGCCTTTAAATGAACCGAACGAACATAAACGAAGCATTTTCGGGTTCGTTCGCTTAAAGTTAAACAGACGGGTGATCGAACTCAAACAAATAACCTAATGGGTTTTCTTGTTCATGTTTTTTTGTTAAGAAAATGGACGTGTTCGTTCATTAGCAATATAAGCGAACAAGGTTTCTTGTTCATGTTCGTTAACAAAATGAATGTGTCCATTTATGTTCGTTCGTTAACAATACAATCAGTGGGGTTTTTTGGTTTATTCTTGTTTGTTAAGAAAATGAACGCGTTCACATTCATTTATCTTTGTTCGTTAGAGAACTTAAATGAATATATTAACAAACATAAGAAAATAAGAAAACAAGAACCCGTGATCGTGTGGGCCTCACAATTTCAGTTCCGGAGGTGAATGCACGGAACAATCATAATTTGTCTCATACGATCATAAAAGGTAACAATCATAAAAAGGAACGATCACAAAAGCTATCATCTCGTAAGTTCATACGGGCCTTTTTTTCGAATTCCATTTGTCTAGAAATGGATCTTTTCAGTTTCCATGTCGAATTCCAGGCCCATTTTACAAATTGTATAGAATAATAAAGAGAAAGCGTTGTTTAAAAAAACATAGAACAAGCTATGAAAAATAAGATTTTGATTGCTCAGTATTGGTATTAACCTTTGTAGCTTCGAAAGTGAATACAGAAAGCCAATTGTTAAACCAAAACCAACAACCGGCTTGGCCGGTTTCACGATTTAAACTTAATCATGAAAGCCTCGAATATGAATAAACATATAATTTTAAAACTATTGTCACTATATTAAAAAACGCTGGACTCATTTTGGTGGTAAACTTGATCTATTACATAATATGATTTGAGATATTGCAGATTAGTGCTGAGGGATTAAATGATGAAAACCCTTCCATAAAGATCCTGGCTTTTGAGCCAAAAGGAGACAATGCTACAAATCCGAAGCATCTGGTACAATATTAACCTTGGCCAATATATACTAAAAATAGATTATATATATAATAGGTTTGTTATGGCTCGCGATTCGGATCGAGTTTGATAAGTGAAGCTTGGGCCCAGGCTCGTATATAAAATGCGCCTTACTTTAAGAATCGAGTTCGGGCCAAGCTCATCTAAGCTCGGGGTGATCCAATTTTTTCACAAGCTGATCTCGACTAGCTCGCGAGCGGTTTGTTTTATTTACACCCCTACTACTAAGTTCTCAACGTACGTACTGCCATATTGCTATTGTCCATCTGGAAAGCATATTTTAGGGCCTAAGTAAGTTATTATAGCTTCAAAACAACAGCTAAAAGTTACTACCTTTTACCTTCTATTTATATAATAATTATTTATGTTAATAGTGGGATGAACTGTTTACAAAAGAGTTGGAGAGTATATATTTGGCTATTAAATAATATGAGTATTATCTAAAACATCATAATATGATTAGAAAAATGTATTCATAAAACATAATATTTGACTTTGACCTGTTTTCTTTTTAAGAGTAATATTTTGGTTTTACCGGTTCAACCCAATTATGCATAAAAATATAACTCATGTTCGACCTGTTAGAGATTTAACATAACCTGATTCAACCCGTTAAAGATGAAACGTAGACACACACGGTGCTTTTAATTTTAGGTTTGTTTTTTACTAACGTTATTTTTAACGTTGTGTCTGCATTTATGTTCTAATTATTAAAAATCGGCCTGCTCCTGCTGCGAAGCGAACCAATATATTGCTAACTTCACAAACAAACTTGAGACAGAAATAAGAAGTATGATAGAAAAAGTGGTTATTTTCATGAGACTAATTTGGGTAGAATTGCAAGTTACTATTACATAACTCATGGAACAATTGCCACTTACATCGAGAATTTGAAGACTACTATGAGTGAAATAGATCTTTGCAGGCTGTTTTCACTCAGTGAAAAGTTCAAACATGCGACAGTAAAACGGGATGAAAAAATAGAACTTGTAAAGCTTGTGGATCGAGTTCCTATTCCCATCAAGGAAAGCTTAGAAGAACCGAGTGTGAAGATTAATGTCTTTCTTCATGCATATATTTCAAAGCTACAGCTTGAAGGACACTCTTTGACTTCTGACATGATCTTCATAACTCAGGTTGGTTTTATACTTAATGCTCTACATATTCATTAACTTTCTTTGCATTTGTTTTTCTCTTCATATAATACCAACCTACTTCGACTTTAGATATGTTTTAGTCATTGTACTTTTTTCTTGTATTATTATTTTTTTCATGATTTTGTTTTTTCAAAACGTGCTTTTATAAAAACATTGGAAGCTGGCCTTGACAACCATGTTACTGCTGCTACGGATCTACCATTGAAGCATATTTGGTAACTTAATTTCCACGTTATTCATACTTAGCTTTTAAAGTTCTAACCAAAATTTGATGTAATTCTTCCAAACATTTTCAAGGTTGTTGTTGATTTATATGTTTCGACATTACTTTTAATATAACTACAAACATACAAGTTACTAAAACTACTTAATGGTTTCACTTTTTTTTTATATATAAACGAAAATGATATTATGGTATACAATTATCTCTTTTAAGAATTACAAATACACTGTCAATCCGTTTTCTAAGTTTATCTACGTTTGAGTTTAATTTTCATATTAATTGTTTTAATGTCCCTACTAAGGTTGTGTTATTCGACCCCCACACATAATAAAGTGAGACAGTTTAGAAACATAAACGAACAAAATAACTGAACATGGATGAACAAACATAATCGAACGACCACTGATTAAAATTATACATCTATATAAACGAACTTAACCAAAACGTAAACTGGCGAACATAATGAACGTAAACGATTGAAACTAAACGAGCGTAATAGAATTTGCTCACGAACATAAATGAACAAACAAGACATGTGTTCATGTTCGTTCACATAACTAAATGACCAAAAGAATTTATAAACAAACTTCCTACAAAATATTTATGGACGGTTAGACCCCTTTTTTATAGCTTTTTTTTATGATTTTATAAATTTGTAAATTACTAATTTGTTCCAATAGAGATAAAAGTGTGTAACTGAAGGTTAACCGACAATCCGACACATTCATAAACATTCTACTTCTTTGTGTTTATTTCAAGAACGACCCAGGTGGATGGCACATATTCTTTAGTCAACCCAGGTTAATTTATGCCTGACTTTGCAAATCTAGAAAAAAAATAACATAAGTGTATTCATATAAAATGATTTCGGACCTTATAAAGCATTTTATATAATTTAGGCTATATATTTTAGGCGAAACATAGACGGTTGTAACTTATATTAGTGTTTCTTACCAGGGGCCGATTATCATACAAGCAGTTTGCTACATTCTTAGCCTGTGTGAAGGAACTCTTGTACCCAACTCTTAGAAACAAACGAAGGAGGTGTGTTTCTATATGCATTTGTTACTATGTTATCATTGTTCTGATGCCAACTCTAATTAGTTGTCATTACTATAGGAGTCTTTAAAGAAGGCTGATGAAATATTTGGAACCAAAAACAAGGACCACCATGCTAATATTTGAGGGTTTAATACTTTATTAGTCGTAACTTTAGTTGAAAACCTGATTTGTGATTATTATATATTAATTATTTCTAGAGTGTACATACGATTTCATTGCGCCTGAATAACTTACCGATACTATTTCACGTTTTCACTTTTTTTCTCTTAAATATATGACACCGTTTATGGTTTACATTTAATTTTTTAAGAATTCCATTATACTGCCAATATCGTTATCAAGTTCTTAGCTTATCTATGTTCCAATATGAATTTTATTCAAAATTGAGTTTACCCGTCGCAACGCTCGTTTTTTGTTTTAAATGATTGCATTGTGCAAACTTTAATTGTTGGTTTACAACTAAGGTTGTAAACGATAGGGATGGTAACGGGCCGGGTTTGGGTCGGGTATCGGTAATCCCATGCCCATACCCGTTTATAAAACCGTGTCCATACCCGGCCCATTACCCGTCTGGTATCGGGCATAACCATGGGTATCGGGTATACCCGTTGGGACTTTCAAGTACATTTTTTTATTCATTATAATTATTTTATACATCTTATTCATACAACAATTATTACAAATTTAAATATAATACACTCCATATATAATATAAGCATGACAATAAATATATAATATCATTATAATTTGTATATAATTTTTTATATATATGCTTCACAACCTATGAAATACAAAGAATTTTTCAAGTGTATAATTCGAGTGTATGGTTCGGGTAAATGGGTATGTCTCTTCGGGTAATCGGGCCGGGTATCATCTAATCCCATACCCGGCCCGTACCCACGAAAATTTTTAAATCCTAATCCCATACCATGCCCATATCCATCGGGTTTCGGGTATATCCGTCCCATTTATTTCGGGTTTCGGATATACTCGTAGGGCACGGGCTTTTTTGCCATCCCTAGTAAACGGGTTTGATTGGTTAATCTTGGAAAAAATCTCATGAATACATCCAACCCTGTCGCCTTTATATCTTGGAGCAGTTACTGTTCAGTGAGCTTTGGAGATTCATTTGTACTACTTTTATGTCACCATAAGAATACAAAATTTTGCAGGGTGGAATTAAAAGAGATTCGCATATCATTAGGTTCAAAACTTCTATTTCAAGAAGGTTGTTTCAAGTCAACATATCATGAACTTGCAAAAAAGAAAAAAACAAGTGCTAAAGAGTCATAAGAGTCGAGAGAGCTTTTAACAAAATCCAACAAAAAATTGTAGAAGTCATTAGCATGTAATTTCATTTCCCGCCAGAGATGTATAACATCATCAGCATGAAAGACGAGACTTATTTAGTTTTGCGTGACATAGATTTACAATTATTTAGTTTTGCGTGACATAGATTTACAAAAAAAGTGTTTTATGATGATAAGTGGTAGGTATTTTCCTACATCAAACTTGCTTTGGCATATATTAAAGATGTGTTTTGCTACTTTCGTACATAGTCTGATTTTCATTGCAAGTCGTATTTCGATCCCGTTTCTTCGTGCAGGTTCCTATGGGTATATATGTGCGTGTGTGTGAAAAGTGAATATGAGACTGTCACACACCTAACTTAGATGTGAAACCCCAAAACTACATAGTTTCTACATAGTTTTGATTCATATCAATTAATAGTAATCCCCTTTTCACTCCATAAATTTATCATCCCCAATTTGTCATATATAAATTTTACTGATCGATAACTTAATTTGTTGAAATGTGAATATTAAGATATCAATCTATGTTATTGCTTAATTAACGAAATGGTGTTTTTATTATATGTTTATTGTAGTGTACACAAGAAACTCATTGCTTTGTGGGCTATGAAATTGCGTCCAACTAATTAATGTCTCTTCTTAATTTTATGTATTCTTTTATGAAGTGTAACACATGCATCGATTTCATTTTATTCATTTTTAACACCCACCGGAAAGCGATGACTCTTCTACTACTCGTTAGATCTAATTCAACTATATTAATCATTTGTTCATTTACACTTCCGCAAGCCGATCAAATCCGCTACTACGTGCTAAACAGTTACCGACTGAATCCCTGTTGCATCATCCCCGCACCGCAAACCGAACTCATACCGACCACATTCCCATTGCGTCCCCACCGCAACGCACGGGCACACCTACTAGTATATATTTGTGTATGTGTGTGTGTGTGTTTTGGTTTTGTTTGGCTGTAAAAATTTGAAATTTGGAAATCGATATGAATTCAGTTTAGTTCGGTTTCGGTTAAAATTAAACAAATCGATTTAAACCATGTTAATCAAACTCATCCAAAACAACTTTTTTTTTTCTCTTTGTGATTAGGATAGGGCGTCCCATTCTTCATCAAAATATGCAAACAAACCCAACATATACATCATGAAACCAAAAGTTAAAGATCATAATAAAACATCCAAACCGATGACTCGTTAAATTGCTTCAAACATACAATTAGTCAACCATAAAATAACCATCCGAAAACATCCAAAATAAAAAATTGAAATATATATATGGATATTAACTATTGAACTACATATTAGATATGACCTTAAAAAATATTGGCCATATACAAAATAATTAATATAGTATACGTTTTAGTTGGTTAATTTGATTAAACTTAATAAATTGAACAAATAGCATTAGAAACACATACTAGTATTTAACAATATACACCGTAGAGGGGTCAATAAAAACAAATATAAATTCCATGCATTAAACTACATAATAGTTTGTTATTTTTGAAAATTTATTTTAAAAGCAAAATCTTCTTTAATATAAGACCCCGGTCCCGACAACCATACTTAAGATTCATGCATGACTCTTGAGTTCTTAAACGACGGTCATGAAAATGGCGCCGACTTTCCAATACCATTTTGATGACCGTCGTTTTAATCATTCAAAAACCTAACTAAATTAAATAGTTAGAGTAAGTAGGGTATTGTATCCATGAGGAGCATGTGGTCAGTGTCACAAAATTTATTACATTATTTAATCTAAATTTAACTAACTAAGGTGGAAAAACGACATCAAGCAATTATTAGAAGATTGATTTTAAAAACAATTTAAGAAAGATGCAACCTCCTCTGGGTTTCAGATCTAGGTTTCACACAAAACACGTTTGATTAATTGGACACCACATAGACATGGTGTTGGAACGTCGGTTAATTTAGGTGGTAATAAAAAACAGATGTTTGTCATCCGATCTTCTATAAATGCAAATAGTTTAAATAAACGAACACATCAAATTGTTTATACAACGTTGTCAATGTCGGAAACAAATCCAAACATGAATAAAATTGAGTTTAATGTTCAACCTAAACGAATCGTTCACCCAAAGATAGTTACAACGTTATTAGCCTTGCATAGTCATGATTATGGCTTCTTGATTTGCGTGCTGCTTGGCCAAAGAGGCTGCTGCTCTCGTCTAGCCTGCACACCAAAACAGCCCTCGCCGCCTTTTCACAATTACTTTCCTTTTTCTTTTAATCACCTGTGACCTGATCTAAATCTTGTGGCCTAAAATTCTTTCTTTCCAATTGTCGAACCAAGTACGTGCTCCTTTTATCCTTACTCCAATAAATGGAGTAGTCCATGATGCAATTTTTTATTAAGTTGAGGCCTCCTGATGTCATCAATACGTTTAACCCAAAGTCAACTGGAAAAGAACCAATTAATTCATGACATAATTAATTCATTAAATAACAAATAAATCAGTCATAGTAATTTCAGTTATCACGATACTTCAACTCAACAATATAACCTTTTTAATAAATGTTTTACTATCAATATTTCACATACTAATATACTAATAAATAAAAGTGGTTTGTTAAGTTTAAACATTTATTTATTGTTTTAGCTCGTTTACTTAACATCTAATAAATTATAATAATCACTAATACGTAGACTGTTTAATAAAAAATTATAAATAAAAACATTCATATATATATATATATATATATATATATATATATATATATCACATCCCCACACTTATCAATTGCTTGCCCTCAAGAAAACTATTATGCAACACATTCCCTCTATCAACGGTTAAATAATTTTCATTATTAGTACCAGTAAGATTTAAGGTCATACCCGATTCCCAATGCTGACACTTTCAAGATTGTTAGTGTTAGGATTGATTTATCACTATCAACCTCGTAACCAACAACTTAATGTTGACAAGACGGTTACGAATATGCTAATGTGAAAACCCAAAGAATACTAAAGGCGGAAACAATAGTACTCAGAATGTTGCTCAAATAAACACAAAGATGACAAACACACAAGACACTCAAAAAATTTCCATTGATATTGATTCATAATACAAAGGATTAACTTTAGGGTTTCTTGGTGGAATGTCAGGTGAGCTTACTTTCATAAATGTGACATAAACTTTGCTTAAATACCCACACCTAACACCTTCTAGAAACCCTAATCATTGCAAAAACATATTCTAACGTATTCAAAATTATTAAAAGTGTAAACATGTCTTCGAGTAAGCTTTTGTCTTTGTCGAGCAAACCTTGTAATACATAAGTGTGATGGAATAGTTCTCCAAGCAAGCTTTACTTAGAATATTTTCCTTAGAAGGAAAATATTCTTCAAGCAGACTTCAATCTTCATGATAATATAAAACTTTTCTCGATAATATCCTACGAGAAAACTTGTTCTTCTTGATCTCTTCAACCTTTTGTTGATAACTTATTCTAGCAAACTAAGTGTGCCGGTGGTACTGTAGCTTGCTCGAGGTTGAACCTTGCTCGTTGAAGTCCTTAGTATAATTCCATACGACTTGCTACAAGTGTGCTTCATATCTTTTTGATTGAAACCTTGCTCGATCCACCAAATTACTTGGTTTAAGCTTGGTTATGTCAAGGGTTTTATCTGGAACAAACATTTGTCGACTGAAGAACAACATTGCTTGATGAAGTGTAGTTTGCTCGAATTAAACGCTTAGAAGAATTCCAGAAGTTAACCTTTCTTGATGTAAGATATCAAGCTTAAACAAGTATTAGGATTGCTCAAAGTTCCTAGTTTGCTCGTATTCCATACTTAACTATTTTCTTGAAGAGGTTGAGAAGATTCCAATTTTCCTAGATCAATTCTTGATCCCAACAATCTCCCCTAGATTGGAACAAACTCAGATGCACCAAAACACATGTAGATTATACACACTTGTCCAAAATACACATCAAATTCTCAAAAGCAATAAATTTCATTACTTAAAAGAAAAAGTTACATATTCAAAAATATGTCATAAGGACAATACAAATCAAAAGTAATTAGCTTCTTGAGCTTCTTCTTCCTTCAGTTCTTCTGTTAAGTCTCACAACAACAGCTTTCTGTTGAAAAATTGATATCTCCCTATGGAATGGATGTTCACAGAAATATTCATTCTCATTATGTCATGAAGATCATCCATGTGGAGATATTCCAAATCAGAGTCTTCTTCAAATTTTCCCAGAGCAACACCCTTAGAGTTTCTCAAGATAAAAAAATTGGTCTTCTTTTCAAAATGTATATGAGATATTCTTCCATTTCTTTGCACCTATGAGTTGGGCTTGCTCATCTGTCTTCTCATACTTATACACTCTTTCAAATGATAATTCTTTCATTCTTATGTCACTTTCCTTTTAGTCTTTTCAGCCTCAACGTATTCCAGTTTTCTGTTCTTATTCAACAATGGAAGTCCGTTTCCAACTTCTTCTTTTAAGTACTTTGATAAGTCATTTATTTGTTTCCTAGGAAATCTTTCCCTCGGCTGATAGTCAAAGAGACGATGACTTTCTAGCTCTTCTAGCTGCTCTTTATTGAATTCCTCGAAATCATCTCTGAAGATCATTGCTTTTAGCTCACCACTTTTCATTATCACCTTTAATCAAAGTACATATTCTTTGGCAGGTCCACATTTGTTGGTGGTCTTTGTTCTCTTTGATAGCTGGACCTTGTGGTCGTAATGGGAGCTCTGGATGTAGAAGCCCTTGATGAGTAATGTCTTTGAGGTTGGGGCCTTCTCATATGTCCCCTTGATTCAAGTAGTTGTATAATCTTGTCCTTGCTCATCATAATCATAGACAGATAGTCAACAACTTCTTTGGAGAAAACTTTTTTATCATTTCAATAGTTTCCTTGTCCAATTGTTCCTGAGAAGGTGATTATGGTTTATCACTGACATGCCTCTTGGGACTTGTTTGTCTTGCCATATGCTTTTTCACTTCATCTTCTACTTCATCAAAGTAAATCTTCTCTTCATTAAACAGCTCTTTCAACTGTGACTGCCCCAAATTATCAAACACCCCTACTGGCATACCCTTTTTCAGCATAAGCTGCCTTAGAATATTAATATTTTCTTTGTCTTCCTAGGGTTTTAAATTTGTTTTCTTCACAGTTGGAGTAGGCTCAGTTTGGACTTGAGGGACCAAGGAGGGAGTTGCAACTGGTTCTTCATTTTTGTACAGTCTCTTCAACTCCTACTTGTATTTAGCTAGCTCTAACTCATATAAATCTTTCTTCTGAGTACCCTTAAGCTTGTTCAAATCACTTAGCACACCTCTTGCCTCCATCAATCTTTCAAGCAACTTCTCCTTGTACTTGGACATGGTGGATTTCTTTTCTTCTGCTAATCTTGCTCTTGCTTTATCAGCAAGTACCTTTCTTTTTCTTTCTTCTTCCTCCTTTTCTTTCAACTCTTTCATTTTTCGTTGTTTCATGTGTTCAGCAACAACTTTCTCATATTCACGAATTTTTGTGGAAATAGCCCTGAACATGTCTTCCGCATCTTTCTTTGACATTATCTCAGCATGTTCAAATTTTATTCCATGTTCTACTAAGTATCCCACTTTCCCTCCATATTTTCTCAAAACACTATCTTTTCTTTTTAACTTATTAATAGCTCTCTGTTCAAGCCTTTTCTTTTCTTCTTCATCTTCCTTTGCTTTTAGAGCTTTGCATAGATTTTCTAAGTCTTCAAAATTCATCTTGCTTACTTGTTCATCAGAGTAGTTATACTGTATCAGATGAGATAAATATTGATTCAACATTTTTTTCCTGTGTTCTCTTTTCTTTCTTATCTCATCTCTCTTCTTCTCAAATAGATAACCAAGATCTTCTTCAAACAACTTATTGGATTTCTTCATACTTAAAACTATGACCCATTAAGCTCACAATTCTTGGATTCTATCTCTTTAGTTCCTCCATACTTGCCTCAATGTTTTCAATATGCACATCTGATAAATGAATTTGAGGTAAAACTGGTTCATCCTCTTTGGCCTTTCTAGGAGCTTCGTGAGTGGATCCGCAATGTTTTGATCAGTGTGAACTTTGCAAATACATGTCTTTCCCTTTTCAACTTCATCCCTTATGTAGTTGAATCTCCGCTCAATGTGCCTTGTCTTTTGATGTGCACGGGGTTCCTTGATTTGAGCAATCGCACCTTCGTTGTCACAAAAGATCTCTAGAGGGTCCTGAATGGTACGGACTATCCCTAGATCGGTAATGAACTTTCTAATCCAAACATATTCTTGAGCTTCCAAAGAGGCGGTGATGTATTCGGATTCAGTGGTGGACAAAGCTACCACATCTTGCTTTGCGCTCTTCCAAGAGACAACCCCACCATTTAAAACGAAAACATATCCCGATTGTGATTGAGAAACATTTCGATCAATTTGGAAACTCGCATCCGTGTAACCCTTTACAACGAGTTCCTCCTCACCAGATCCATATACTAGAAACATATCCTTAGTCCTCCTAAGGTATTTCAATATGCTCTTAACTGTCATCCAATGGCTAGTTCCCGGATTTTGTTGGTATCTACTTGTCATGCTTAAAGTGCATGACACATCCGGTCTGGTGCATATCATGGCATACATGATGGAACCAATAGCTGATGCATATGGGATTCCATTCATCTTGTCTTGCTCATCCTTTGAGCTTGGACATTGAGATGCACTTAATATTGTTCCTCTTTGAATAGGTACCAAACCTTTCTTAGAGTTGTCCATCTTGAACCTTTTCAAGATTTTGTCAATGTATGCACTTTGATTTAAACCTATCAACCGCATTGATCTATCCCTATAGATCCTTATTCCCAAAATATAGGCGGCTTCACCAAAATCCTCGATGGAAAAACAACTTCCAAGCCAGGCTTTTACACCTTCCATGGTTGGAATGTCATTTCCAAATAGTAGTATGTCATCGACATATAATACCAAAAAGGTAATGATGCTCCAACTAGCTTTCTTATACACACAAGCTTCATCAGCGTTTTTGATGAATCCAAAATATTTAACTTCATCATCAAAACAGTGATTCCAACTTTTAGATGCTTGTTTCAATCCATAGATTGACTTCTTTAACTTGCATACTTTTTTAGGATGTTGTGGATCAACAAAACCTTCAGGCTGAACCAAATAAACATCTTCCTCAAGGTGTCCATTTAGAAAAGCGGTTTTGACATCCACTTGCCATATCTCACAATCATAATATGCAGCTATGGCAAACAATATCCTAATAGACTTTAGCATCGCAACATGTGAAAAAGTTTCATCACAATCAACCCCTTGAGTTTGAGTAAAACCTTTTGCTACAAGTCTAGCTTTATAAGTATCCAAGTTTCCATGCATATCAGTTTTTCCTTGAAAACCCACTTACTTCCAACCAGTTTGGAATTAAGAGGTGGAACAACCAAGTCCCATACTTGGTTGGCATGCTTGGATTGCATCTCAACGTTCATGGTTACAAGCCATTTATCACAATCAGATTGTGACATTGCATCATGGTATGTGGTTGGTTCATAGCATCCATCCATGAAAAATCCATATCTTTTAGGTGGAGTGCAAATTCTATCAGATTTGCGAACGTTTTGTGTGTGTTGATCAACCATTTGATCATTCTCAACAACCTCTAGTTAATTGCTAGAATCAACCAAACGTGTATCGGCTTGTGGTTCTTGATCCTCCTCGAGTTCCACAGTTCTACTAGTTCCTTCCATAAGGAACTTAGTTTCCAAGAACTCAACCTTTCGAGCAATAAACACTTTTTGCTCGTTTGGATTGTAGAAATAAAATCCTATTGAATCTTTGGGATATCCTACAAAGATACACTTAGTGGATCGACTTTCAAGTTTGTTTTGGGTATTGTGCTTAACATAAGCCTCACAACCCCATACCTTTAAATATGATAATGATGGAACCCTTCCATGCCATATTTCAAAAGGTGTCCTATCCATTTTCTTGGTTAGTGCCATATTTAGAATACAGGCTGCAGAGATCAATGCGAAACCCCAGAATGATAGAGACAGTGTGCTTCTAGCCATCATAGATCGAACCATATCCAATAGAGTTCGATTCCTCCTTTCTGACACACCATTATGTTGTGGTGTTCTGGGTGGAGTAAGTTGTGAGATAATCCCACAACTCCTAAGATGATCTAGAAACGCATCATTGAGGTATTCACCTCCTCTATCAGAACATAGTACTTTGATTGTTTTATTGAGTTGATTTTGCACTTTATTTTGGAAGACTTTGAACATTTCAAAGGCTTCATCTTTGTGTCTTAATAAGAACACATACCCATAACGAATATAATCGTCGGTAAAGGTAATGAAGTATCTTTCACCATTTCTTGTCATTGTCTTAAAAGGACCACATACATCCGAATGTATGATACCTAATAAGTCTTTCGCCCTTTCATTAGTTCCATTAAAGGGTTCCTTGGTCATCTTCCATAATAAACAGGATTCACACTTATCAAATGATTAATCATTTGATTCCAAAAGTCCATTCTTTTGAAGTGTATGTATGCGATCCTTGTTTATGTGGCCAAGGCGACAATGCCAAAGATAAGTCTTACTCAAATCCAGTTTGAGTCTTTTGGTGCTAGATTGGTACAAAGAGTTATCAATGGATGTGTTATCATGAACTAATTCATAAATGCCATTACACAGCATCGCTTTAAAATAAAAGGCATCATTCATGAAAACATATATACCATCGTTTACAAACTTTAAATCATAACCAAATTGTCTTAACAAAGAAACATAGATAATATTCCCAGTCAATCTAGGAGCATGCAAAATGTTTTTCAAAATAACATCCAAACCAGTTGGAAGCTTCAAAACATAATCTCCTCGGGCTTGGACGTCAACCTTTGCTCCCTTTACCATGAAGAGACTTATATCTCCTTTCTTGTAATCACTTCTTCTTTTGAACTCCTGCAGTGAATTGCATATATGAGTTCCACATCCGGTATCCAGTACCCATGTGTTAGAAGAAATAATATTAAGATCAATATGGATCATGAAAGTTGTACCTGAGGTTTGCCCCGCATTCCTCTTAGCTTTCAACTCCTTGAGGTAGGTTGATTTCTCATCCAATGTCCTATCTTACCACAACCAAAGCACGGATCCTCAGAGTTAAGCTTTAGTTTCTTTGGTTTCATTGGTTTCGCCTTCGCCTTTCCCTTGAACCTTCCCTTGACTTGACCTTTACCACTAGCAACCTTTACTTTGGGTTTCAGATGACTCCTCTTCTTAAAACCTCCTTCATTGATCATGAGAATGGGTAAAACCTTTTTACCCATTCCAGCTTCGGCTGTTTTGAGCATTGCGTGAAGCTCACCAATGCTCTTGTCCCATACATTCATGTTATAATTCATAATAAGTGTCTCAAACCTTTTAGTTAAGTCATTAAGGATCATATCCGTGGCTAATTCTTTTGAGATGGGACAATTAAGCCGTTCAAGCCGATCAATGTGGCTTTTCATCTTAAGCACATAAGATGAGACAGATTGGGTTTCTTCCATATGACATGTATGAAACGCTCGAACCGTTTCGAAGCGTTGCTCCCTAGCTTGAGAAAGGAACATTTCCTTAAGCTGGGTGATCATGTCATATGCCCCATGATTCTCTAAATCCTTTGCATCTCGGGAATCATTGTTCCCAACATGAGGCAAGAAACTTGCACCGAATCCTTGGTGTATTTCAACCAATCGTTATAGGCATCCAAGTCAATAAAATCAGATTCATCAGGAATAGGATCGTCCAATATATATTATTTCTTTTCTTGCTTGAGAACAATTCTCAAGTTTCGATACCAATCCATAAAATTGTTGTAGTTTAGACGATCCTTATCGAGAATGGATCTTAGTGATAGATTATGCATGGGTGGGATAATTGCGTTTGGTGGGTTGTTCTTTGCGGGCATCTATAAATTTAACAAAGCTCAATTTTAGTATTTTTGATATCATTAATAAATTTTATACGTTAATACCCTTTATTGTCTCCAAGACAATTAATGATTAGAATCTAGAACCCAACGTTTCATTCAGATACTAGTTAGGTGATCTTTATCCAACTATTCAAATTAACAAGGTAGTCAAAGTTTGACGATTACAACCCTTTGCAATTTCTAGCTTTATGGGATCGGTTAAACATCATATTTTTAGTTGGCATGTTTAATCCCATCAACATCTTTGTACGCCATGCTTTGGTGACCCTATTCACATGGTTTCCAAATCAAGTCGTCCTACTTACACACGCGTGTGAGTTTACACATACAAGTGGTTAGGTGACCTTTATCCCACAAATATTGTAAATCCACCTCAAATTCACAAGTTCCCTTTAATGCGGTTAGGTGACCTTTATCCCACATCAAGTTCACAAGTGATTCGAGTGTTGAATAAAAGGATGGTATTCAACTTGTTTTAAAAGGGATTTAAGTTTTCTAAATTCTGGATTGGAAAACTATTTATCTACCTTCCATTTCATGCATTCAAATGTATGGTACCTTTGTTGAAAACCAATTTTCACAATTCCTTTTAATAAAATTCATTTTATATGAAATCATTAATTGTTAATAAAACCAATTTTATTACTTAATAATTTCTAAGGAATCAATTTTATGCAAGTTGCTGATTTTAGATTGTTAACATCCATATCCAAATATGATAAAACAAAACAAGAATCAACCACACAAGCATAAACAATAATCACAAGTCCATAACCAAAGCCACCTAAGATTGACAACACTTGTTGACCGAAACAAGTGTGTCATAAGGTCTCTCTTAAGGGACGAGCATGACACAAGGCATGTGATGGTGAACTCCCACTTGATTCCGTATCCATATACTTCAAGTGTTCACCTCTTGTTGTGATCTTTTCTCTTTATTTGGGCTTCCATTTTGGGCTTGGGCCGTTGGGCTAAAATCCCATAGTGGACTATTAGGTACACTATGGCCCTAAACCAAAATGGTAATGTAGTTGCATCTTCTTTCACAAAATATATCCTAATACATTTTTCTTTGTAAAAGGAATACAACTATTCTACTTATTATTACAAACCAATTTGAAATAAATAAATAAATAGATTACAAACCCGAATAAAAGAATATTACAACCAAATTGAATAAATCACAAAACATTACACAACATACACAAGGTCATAGCTAGGTTATGAACATCTAAACAATCAGGTCAACGCTTGACTAGAATGGTTCCCCTTTGACCCCCCTTAGTTTTCGTCCAGAACCAAAACTCAGAGTTTTCGGCCAAGGCCAGAAAACTTGAGTTCTCGTCCAGAAACCGAGAACCTGAGTTCTCGGCCAACAACTGAGAACTATGGTTTAAAACCTTGAGTTCTCGGTCAGAGAACGGATTTTCGGTCAACCGAAATCTCATGGTTCCCAACCAAGAGTTTTCGGCCAACCAAGAACGTGGGTATGAACAGTTTTCGGCCAGACCGAAAACCTTGATTTTCAACCAAGAGTTTTCGGCAAGAGTTGAAAATACAGATTTTGTCCAAACAAAATTTTATCATCCAAATGATTTAACTTTTCCCAATTTCCACATGCATGTGTGGTAGAATCTTGAAAAACCAAGGGGAAACCAAATGAGTAAAGTTTTCGGCCAATATTGTAAGAAATACCATAATACCCGAATACTTTAGATCTCATTTGAAGCATGTAATTTTATAAGCGGCTCTTGATACCATTGTTGGGTTTTCATAAGATTATCAAGAACATATAAACCCATTTATATGTAAAAACGCAGCAGAAATAATGTTTTAAATCTTGTTTATCAAATGTATATAAAACCCGTTTTATATCAAAACCCAATACC
Source organism: Bidens hawaiensis (assembly GCF_021521415.1). Classification (NCBI taxonomy): domain Eukaryota; kingdom Viridiplantae; phylum Streptophyta; class Magnoliopsida; order Asterales; family Asteraceae; genus Bidens; species Bidens hawaiensis. Next base: position 92,203 of record NW_027498018.1, read on the forward strand.
AAGATCCATATACGAATTACCATGCTATCAAATATAACCATAGGGTGTTTTAAAACATAACTACAAGTTTTAGAAACACCAAAGGGGATGAATTATTTGGATAACAAGTCTTCAAAGGAGAAGATCCTCAAGCTTGTATACCCTTCCAAATTTTCCAACAAACACCTTTTGCTAGGTTTTACACTCTTGCAAATAAAAAAATCCCTTGTCCTTATTTTTTGTTCGGCCGAAAAGAAAGAGAGGAAGATAGAAAACTTGTGTGTGTGAGAGAGTGTGCTTGAATTGTCTTGTGTTGGTCCAAAACCATCAACCAACCAAATATATTGCATGTCTTTGGAAGAAGCAAAAAAGAGGAGAGAGAGAGGAGGGAGGGGCCGACCAACACTTGGCTCCCCACCCAAATTCAAAATCCCATTTTTTTTTCATTTCCATATATTATGTCCATGTTACATAATAAAATGTAACATGACATAAAACGAGTAACATGCAAAATGTTATTTAACCAACTTAAATAACATCTCTCAAAATATAAATTATTCATATAACTTATTTTTTACACAAGTGCAAATATTTAGAAAACCATTTTTTCTAAATATTATAAGTGTTGATAACTATTAGTTAGATCATATCTAATAATAAATATCGTGGTGTTTGTATAGCTTGTTATTGGGTATGACCTAACTTGGATCATAACATACTAGCCACATCGACTCAAATATGTGTCTTGGGCATATCGGTTCCAACATTATTGAGCAACGATTGGATAACTTAGGTTGCGAGCATGTTTGCTATAATAGAAGAGAGAGAGAGAGAGAGAGGGAAAAGATGAATGAAAAATTTTCTAAGTCCCTCTTTTATAGTATACCCTTGTGCATTTGAAAGTGGGTTTTAAATGATTTTTGTCGTTTAGTAACTGATCGATCAAATATTTTACCAAAGTTTTCTCGTATCTAGAGTTCACTCATTTTTAGTTTTAACATAAATATACTACGTCATAAAAATGAAAGAAGTTTACTTGAATATAAAAGATTGCTCGAGAAATTTATCACAAGCTACATAATCAAGTATATTTGCTCAAATAGACAACTTTGCTCGAAATCAATTAAGATCTCAATATATTAAGTTAGAAATATTCCTAAATGTCAAAGCTTAATTGAATAATTTACAAAACAAAAGTTTACTCAAATTAACTTAATCAAGCAAAAATTTATTATTGTTCAATAATATAGTGTCAAGTATACTCGAAGAACAAAGTTTACTCGAAAATACTTCAAAAAGTTAGAGTATGCTGGAGAACACTTATAATGTTATAGGTTAACATAAAAGTGTGCTTGAAACACAAAATGTTCTCGATAAACTAAGTTTACTCAAAAACACTTTGAAAGTATGCTTGAAGACACTTGAAATATTAAATTCTTAATATACACGTATGCTTGAAGCATAAAGTTTGCTCGATAAACAAAGTTTACTCAAAAACACTTGTATTTCACAAAGTATTCAGACATAATCAAAACATAATTATATAAATAATTCATCAAGTTTACTCGAAATACTCCAAGTTCACTCGAAGACTTAAACATCAGAAAAATATTCAAGCACACATATTCATACATAAGATATATATTCAGTCATATTTATTGTAGATATGCGACTCTCATTGACTTAAACCTTACTTCAAACAGTCTTCCTTTTGGATCAAAAGTTTAAGAGTCAATGGTGCATTTTGAGATCAAATTTTAGTTTCTCATTAAAAATTCTTTACTCTTTTTATTAAAATATCTCAACATGGAATCATATTGAGTAAGTCACCTCTCAATACTTTATTATCAACATTATTATGACACATTTGACATGTTAATAGCAGGTAATTACTTAACATGAATTTCATTACTTAGGTGACATGATTAAGATTCAATTAATTTCATAATGCATAAATGGATAACACTTATTGCACTATCATGCCTCATATCTCTTTTCAAAGCTTATTTGGCTTTCTCCAGATCACTCCAAATTGACTTCAACCTAGTGATATTTGGTCAAAATTTCTTTTTTGACAAAACATGTATAAGTTTTCTTAAATAAATTTATCTTTTCAAAACCTTTCAAACTTTGAGGTTGAACGTTGGACTTACATGCCACACAATACGGACTTACCTGCCTTACATTCAAGGTGTTTAGGCCTTACATTGGTGCCCCACCATTGTAGTTGTAATTTAAACCCTCATATTTGTAAATTTTATCAACTTTTGGTTGATGTATAATCCTTTCTGCTCACTTTTGTTCTTTGTCATATATAAAAGTGAATCATTTTGAGTGACCTAATATCAACAGGCTTGTGTATGACTGGGTAGTAACTTTTCTGCCTATTATATGAAGAGATTTATCTTGAAACATGCATATTTTAACAATGTATCTCCACATCAAGTTTGACATTTTCATTTAGTTTATATCACCTAAGTTTTACACCTCATGGAAAGCTACCATACATATCACAGACTGCACTAATAGTCTTTTAAGCATATTAAATCCATATGATTAGTGTAAATAACCAATTTTCTATCATTTCCCATAAGGTTGGATCAATTTTCATTAAAAACCTTTTAAGCTTCTTTAAAGCTTGAACTGAATAATATTATCATATCTCAACACTATTAATATGCTCTCTTGTCAATAACATTTTACTTTGGAAAACTTCTCTGAAACATTTAATTTAATCTCATAAGTTTTACCACAAAAGCAAATTTGACAAGACAAACTGTTCACATATTCAAACAGAAGAAGAAAGACATATTATTGCATAAACACAAGCAAGTAGACATGAAATTCTATCAAGATAAAACATGCATAAACCAACTTGTTCTAAGCATACAATGCATAATCATTTCAAAACATCAATCATAATTAGTTTATGAGACAAGTACGCAGATAAAATATTTCAAATCAGATTTAACCATACTTATCAAATTGTCATGAAACATAAACACAAATTCATATTTAAGCATTATAGATACCAAAGTCACATATATTCACTTAAGCACATTTATCACAACAAAAACACAAATAAAGAACTTAAGACCTTTAAATGGATAGTTAGTTAGCACATGTGAACATATATCATCGATCAGACTTCATTAGAGTTGATCATGCCTAAAGATTTTAATAGAAGGTTGAATCTAGTCTTATTTAGTGGTTTGGTGAATAAATCAGCCAAGTTGTCACAAGTTTCAACTCTTTTCATTTCTATTAGTCCTTTCTCATTGCAATATATGATGAAATGGTGTCTGAATTTAATATGCCTGGTCTTTGAGTGTTGAGCAAGATTTTTCACTATGAATAAAGCAGCAGTATTATTAATAAAAATTGGAGTGTTCAAGAAATTCATACCATAATCAAGCAGTTGATTCTGATTCCAGATGACTTGAGCACATCAAACGGATGCATCAATATATTCAGCTTCAACAGTTGAATTGACACAATTGTTTGCTTCTTGTATTGCAATGAGACCAGCTTGTCTCCTAAGAATTGACAACCACTAGATGTTGACTTCATGCTCATATTGCATCCATCATAGTCATTGTCAGTGTAGGTATGTAGATCAAAGACATTGTTCTTTGGATACCAAATTCCTAAGTCTGGCTTTCCTTTCAAGTCATTCTCTTAACATCCATCATATGTGAGACCAAGGTTGCAAAAGTCGCTAGGCGCTCCCAGGGCGGTCGACTAGGGAGTTGCGAGTACTCGGTCTAGGCGGGGTGTACTCGGGGAGCACTCGGACATGGTATTTTATAATCAAATTCATTTTCCGGAGATTATATACATGTCAAATATGAAAAGTTAACTAAATATTTTACAAAATACAAATGAAAAATACAAAAACAATCAATAACACATACATATTAGTTCAAGAACATGTCTCAGTTGATGAAAGATGTACCTAAATCGTACTTAAATAAGATGTTTGCGAGTTTAGAAATTAGAATCGGATGATAACAATGGTGGTTGCATGTTTAGAACATAAATTAGGTTGTGTCTTAGTGTGAAAAGGAAAAATATCAGCGGTAATCTCTTGGAGAAATTGAGTTTTTTGTTAATAAAAGTCAAAATTTTGTTAAGACCGAGTTGGACCGCCTAGCCCGAGTAGAGCCGCCTAGGACCGAGTTGGCCCGCCTAGTGTCGATTTCGAGTTTTTTGACCTTGGAGAAGAAAAGCGGTGCAGTGAAGTGCCGAGGAGCGCCTAGGCGCCGAGTACTCGGCCGCCTAGGCCGAGTTTTACACCACTGTGTGAGACTTTAGGATTAGCTTGAAATATTGCACACACACATATAACAAACATGATATCTGGTCTTGAAACAGTGAGATACATGAGTGATCCAATCTTAGCTCTGTATTCATGTTGATCCACAGGCTCCCCCTTTTCATCAGTTACCATCTTTTCATGTGTGTCCATTGGAGCAACAGTAGTATTCAAATCTTGGCATTTGACCTTGGTTACGATGTCTTGTGCATACTCGGATTGACTAATGAATATTCCATCATCTCTCCCATAGAACTCACACTGTATTTTGACTTCATGACTTCTTCAAACTCTAAACACATTGGTTCATTTGTAGATCCAAAGATGATATCATCAACATAAACTTGAAAAAGAAGTAAATCCCTTCCTTTTTTCTTGTAGTATGGGGTCTGGTCAATGGCTCCCCTTTGAAAACCATTGTCAAGCAAATTATTTGATAACTCATCATACCAAGCCCTTGGAGCTTGATGTAATCCATATAGAGCCTTGTTCAGTTTGTATACTCTATTTGGATAATCGGGGTCCTCAAAACCTGGAGGTTGAGTGACATATACCTCCTCTTCTATGTTTCCATTTAAGAAAGCAGATTTAACATCCAACTGAGACACTCTTATGTTCTTAGATGCAACATATGCCAAAAATATTCTAATTGCTTCCAATCTAGCTACAAGAGCAAATACTTCCTCAAAGTCCATTCCTTCTTCTTGTAGGCAGCTAAGAGCAACTAATCTTGCCTTATTTTTCATTATGATGCCTCTTTCATCCCTTTTTGTTTATGAAATCCCACTTGGTGCCTATAGCATATTTTCCTCTTTTCTTGTCAACAAGTTCTCAAACTTGCAGGTTTTTGAACTGAGCTAACTCTTTTGGCCTAGCTTCTACCCAATGGTTTTTCTTTAATGCTTGAACAATGTTCTTAGGTTATATTTGAGATAAAAAGCATGAATATAAACAAATGTTTGCAGTTTCAGAGGCACTTCTGGTCACTCTTTCATGCAGATCACCATTGATGTTCTCAATAGGATGATTTCTTTGAACAAAAGAAGTTTGAATGATTTGAGAGGAAGTCAAATTTGAATCCAGAATTGATTCATTTAGATCAGGTTCTTCAATTATCAAATCTTGTGATTCATTGTTCATTTAGGCTTCTTAAACATTTTGATTGGATGTTGATGCAACATCATTTGATATGTTCAAGTTTTGAAACAATGTTTCCAACCTTGGCTGTTTGTCATGTTGATCATGATCTTGTTGGATAAAGGTTTGATCACCAGATATTTCAATGTTCTCTTGTTCTTGTGGGTGACCATTTTGTTCATTTTTCTTATCTTCATTTTCTTCAGAAATCTTCCTGTCAAAAGTGTACTCATGGTTTTCATCAGCAACTTTAGACCATAATTTGTCTAAGTCAATTTTATTTTTAGAAGTTGCTTCAGGAACCCTTTTTTTATAAGAAGTTTCATCAATATCTTTAGGATAGATTTTGAAGGATTTGATCAGCTTCTCTAGATCAAATAGCCAGCTAGCTCCATCAACGGTATTAAACTGATTCTTATTGAAGATGATATCAGATGATTCAATCACACTCAGATGATCTTTCACATAGACTTTATATGACTTTGAGTGTGAAGAATATCCAACAAAGAAACAGTCCAATGAGTTTGATTGAAACTTATTCAAGTAATCTTAGGTGTTTAATAGAGAACATTTGTAACCAAATGGCTTGAGAAACTTGTTGTAGGGCTTTCTTTTGTACAAAATCTCATATGGAGTTTTTTTTTGTCTTTTGGTGAGAAGGACCCTGTTTTGAACATAGCATGCAAATTGATTGCTTCTGCCTAAAATGTTATAGGCAGATAGGCATCTACAAGCATGGTCCTTGTAGCTTCTATTAATGTTCTATTTCTTCTTTCTGCAACACCATTCTATTCAGGAGTTCTAGGATCACTGAATTGCTGAAATACTCCTTTTGCTTGGCAAAATTCAGTCATGATGCCATTATTGAACTCAGAACCATTGTAACTTCTCAATACTTTAACACTTGCATCTAATTGATTCTCAATTCTGGTTACACAACTTTTAATCAGTTCTGCGGTTTCATCTTTTGTACTTAGATAATACACCTATGTGAATCTTGAGTAATTATCTAATATCACCAAAAAAAATCTCTTTTTGCTTTGGGAGATGATTTATGTTCCTTTCCTCTTGGGCATGAAACACATTTGTCATCCAGTTTGAACTCTCTTGTTGGTAAACCAATAACATGTTAACCTCTAACAAGTTTGTTTATGTTCTTTAGATTCACATGACATAACTTCCTATGCCATTTCTTGAGTTCATTTTTCAGATTCTTCAGAGACAAAGCATGTTCCACCTCTAGAAATGGCATCTTTCATTCTTAGTTCATATAAGTTTCCATTTCTAGGTGCCATCATCATTATCATGTCAGGTAGAATCACAACAGTCATTTCTAGTTTCCATCATCATTATCATGTCAGGTGGAATCACAAATGTTATATCATTGTTAGTGCACGGTTTTGTGTCTCGAGTATTTGTATTTATCCTTTGTATTTATTAATGAAAGAAATATTATTATATTAAGGTAGTTCGTTATGGTCAATCTAGTTCATTAAGCATGTTTAACGAACTAGATTTTTAGGTTAATTTCCCTACTAATTCGTTAAGGATGTTTAACGAATTAGAGGACAGTTCGTTATGTTTATTTAATGTATTGCAATGTAACAAAGTGGATCTAGTTCGTTAAAATTGGTTTGGATTGGTTGTGTTTTGATTTGGATATGATATTGGCTGAAATAGGGGTTGATTTTGGTTCAGTTGGATTCAATATAGATTGAATTGGTATACGACATATAGAGATTTGGCTTCGCGATGGGTTTACAAGTAAATCAAGCTATTAGTTGCACGATTTGGTGTTGTTTAGAGTTGGTATTACAGATTTAAATGGTTTTTGGTGTTCTTCATTTTTCCAGAAATCTGGAAATTAAGAATGAAGATTTGAAGATCTTCATCATTTGTTGAAGATTCGTTATATCTTCAGTTAATTCTTTATTGTAGTTCGTTAACCTTTTTTAATTCGTCACTTACTTCGTTACTCAGTTCGTTACCAAGTTTGATTCGTGTCATCAAGTTCGTCAGACACACGTGATCTGATTCGTTAACCTCGTTTCTAACAAACTTTTTCCATGTGGCAAAGGTTGTCAGAGTTTGTTATAACCGTTATAACAACCTGATTCGTTATAGTTGATTCGTTATCAACTGTAGCTAATTCGTTAGTTTAATTCGTTACCTTGGATCAGAGATTCGTTTATCTGATTCGTTAAGTTGACGTTGTAATTCGTTACTCTGATTCGTTAAGTGAACTCAGAGATTCGTTACCTTGGTTCGTTACATTGAATTTGGATTTTTTAATCTACTTCGTTAGCCTGATTCGTCAACTTGACCTAATTCGTTGACTCAGTTCGCTTGGTAATTCGTTATAATCTAATTCGTGTGACTTTGTTCCTTGTTCGTTACCCAGATAACATTCAATTCGTTATAATTGATTCATTATTTTAGTTCGTTAAAAACACTGTTCACAGTTCGTTATACTTACTGTTTCTAGTTCGTTAACATATTTTCTATATTAGTCCTTGAAGTTTGATTGTTTGTTACTTATCAAGATGGCTAGTTTGTATGCATTAGCTTCTCAAAACGTACTCATGCAGCAAATGTTACAATTGGACACTGAAATTGGATCCCATTCAAAGTGTCCTCGATTGATGAAATTTAGTGACTTTGCTAAATGGGAACCTCGTTTTTGTGCTCATCTGGGTTCTGTTCATCCAGATTGTTCCTATTGTCTTGATGAAGTGTATAGTGTACCGATGATTGGAGATGATACTATTGGATTTAGGGGTGTTAATCGGGTCAACCCGATCGAGTTTCGGGTTAATCGGGTCGGGTTAGTTGGGTTTTCCTTAAAAAATATCTAACCCGCAACCCAACCCTATTAAAGTTCGGGTTAGTCGGGTTTGGGTTATTCGGGTTTTGGGTTTGTCGGGTCGGGTTAGTCGGGTTAATCGGGTTAACCATGTTACTTTATAATTTTAATTTGTTTTACGTGTTTGTAACTTATAGGTTGCAAAATTTCTCATTCCACTTAATTTTCAATTTCTTTTACAAGTAATTATCGTATAACTTCACATATAAACGTGTAAATGAACCGAACGAACATGAACAAAGGCGTTCGTATTCTTTCATTTAACTTTTAACGAACACGAACACTTAATCGAACAAATATTTGTGTTTATGATCATTCATTTAAAATCTAAGCGAAGAATTCATGAACGTAAATGAACATAATTAAACAAAGATAAGCGAACATAAAGGAACATATATGTACCTACATGTACATACATTAACAAATATTAATCAACGCATTTAAATAAACACAAACAAACAAATATAAAACATATTAGGGTGATATAATTACTAAATGCAAATAATATTTAATAATTTTCTATTAATATGTCAACGAACGTAAACAAACTTAAACGAACGATCATAAACAAACATAGATGAACGACTGAAATATGTGTTCATGCTCGTTCGTTTATTTAAATGAACACAACATAAATGAAACATTGTTGCCTTTATAGTGCTTATTGCACCTTTTAATCATTGTATATAAAGTTAAATATCGTCACTAATCGGGTTATTCGGGTTAACCCGAAACCCGAATTTTTCCCAAAAATGAACCCGAAACCCGACCCTATTAATAATTCAACCCGAATAACCTGATTAATACTTTTGACCCGATTTAACCCGACCCGAATTTGCTTATTCGGGTTCGGGTCAGGTTAATCGGGTTCGGGTATTTTGAACACCCCTAATTGGATTCACGCCTAAAGCTATTTCACAATATTCTCAAGAAGAGAAAAAGGTGTTAGAGATCGAAACAAAAGCTTATTCGATTCTTACCATGGCTTTACCAGATACTATCTTTCATCAAGTGGGTAGCACTAAGATTAGTGCTTCATTGTTTCAACATATCCGTATGAGAAGTATGGGTAATACTGCGGAAAGTAAGAAAGTCATGTTGAAATTTTAGTTCAGAAATTTTAATTTACTCAAAGGTGAGACTGTCGAAGAAATGACAACTCGTTTCAACCCTTTGATTGCTGAGATGGACAAATTAAAGATTGAACCTTCTGAATCAGATAAGTTAGATACGATTAAGGGTGCTTTACCGAGTTCTTACTTGACTTTCTTAATGGTGTTGAAAGAGAATAATTATTTCAGTATTGAAGATCTGACTGCTTCTGAGTTCATGCAAAAGATTGAAGCTCATGAATATGATCTTAGGTGTCAAAAGTCTTCTAAGGAAAGTCAAGATCCAGCCTTTTATGGTGGAAGTATGCCTCTGAGTTCAACAATTTCTCCAATCACTGCATTTCTCACTCAAAATGCAAGTGAAAATGCTACAACAATTTATAGTGATCCACGTGCATGCTTTTTAACTGCTGGAAGTTCTGGATCATCTGGTGCTTCTGGTTCGTCTGGAGGGCCTGAATATTCCACTACTGCAAATCAATTCTCAGCACCACCGAATGTGAACATGAAGGAGGCTGAAAAAAACTTTGCCTTTTTGTCTGCCTTAATGACTTCTTATGAGAATCTGGTTAGTAGAAAAATTGCAACGAGCGAGTTGACTGATGAAGACTATGATCAGATTGATCCTGATGAGTTGGAGCACATGGATTTGAAATGGAATATGGCAATGATTGTCAGAAAGGTGAAAAAGTTCATGCAGAGGGCTGGCAAAGATTTTCCATCACTAAACAAGAAGATTGGGTTCGAAAAATTGAAGTTTAAATGTTTCAACCGTCAAGAGTTTGGAAATTTTGCTAAACAATGTGACAAACCGAAGAAGGAATATACTGGTTCTCGAAGTCAAGATCGTAGTTCTTCTGTGAAAATGGGGAATGATGCTGATACGTCTTCTGAAAAGAAAACACCTCCCTCTAGAACTCAAGCTTTGCTGACTGCTGATGGAATTGATTGGTCACAAAGATTGTTGTGCAATGACAATCAAGCTAACTTGGCTATGTTTGAATCAAATGATAATTTCCAAGATGCAAGTGGGAGTGAGCTATCTTCTGACAATGATACTGAGTCTGATTCTGATGATTCATGTGAAAAGCTACCAACCACTTTTGCTTGCATGGCCAAAATTAATGAGGTTAGTTCTTATGTTCCTATTTCTGTTAATTTGTCTGCTAATATGTCTTGTGTTGAATGTGAGAAAAACAAGCCTAAGTTAGAATCATTGAAAAACCATAATGATTGTTTAGTTAGAGAAATTGCTTCACTTAAGGATACTTATAGACAATCTTTAGAATCTCAAATGAGATATAGGGAGAAAATTGAAGCATTGTCTGTAGGTAGTCATGACCTTAAGGTTGAATTGTTTGTCACAATGACAATCAACGATCAAAAATTTCAAGAAATTTTGAAACATCGTTCTAAGATAACTGAGCTTGAGAATGAAGTTCTTGAATTGAAAAATAAGTTGGGCAAATTTAGAAACTCATCATTTTCGCTAAATGAGATAATTGAAGTATCTGGTAAGCAAAAAGATTCTAAAAAAGGTGTAGGTTTTATTGAAGTACCACCACCATTTCACAATGATTATACGGCAAATCCTTTTGCTAGAAAAGAAGAAGAAGTGATTGTGAATGAACATATTGTTGCTGAAAAACCTAAACCAATAAAATCTGAAAATGTTAAAGCCCAACCACCAACTCAAAAACATTATGTCAAAAGCAATAAAGTGTTTGTAGAAAATGTTGAGAAGGTGATCATTGAGGATGTGTTTGAACCTGAAGTGATACACAAAAACCAGAACATTCCAAGTTCTAATCACATTTTATTTGGACCTCATGAATTTGAGGAGGCTGTGTATGGTTCACACACAACTCAAGTGAAAAAGGAGGAATAAGTTAAGGTTAAACCAGTGAAGGCCAAGAAATCAGAAAAACCTAAAATTTCTGATGAGGATTTGATGCGTTTTATCAATCCTACTGTTTCCAAGCCATCAACTATTTGTGTGTTTAAATTAAAAGGATTGGACACAATGTTCACTGAGAAAGACATTTTGATTAGCATTATCAAACCAGAATTGATCGAAAGTGTCTTTCACAATGAAACTTCCATGATACAAGATATTGAACGCCAATATGCTTGTGTCAAATCATCAAACACATCAGACCCATTGATTAACTCTAAGCAACTGTTAAAATCTGCTAAGAAAGTTCATTTTGTAAAATCAACTGGAACTGACACATTGCAAAGTTTTTCCAACTGTTCTAATCTTGATTTCTACATGAAAAAGAAATCTATGTCGTCTGATGATTTGGCCAAGAGTTTTACTAGAACTGTGAGTCATCAACCTTCTGTGGCATCAGTTTTTACCAAATCTCAACATGATCGTGTGGACATGAGAAGTTGCTTTCTTTGTGGTCAACTAGGTCATGTGGTAAGAAACCGTGGACAGAAGAAGTCTTAGAATCTTCATCCATTTGTCAAGGACCAATCAATACCTGTTCCTTTGGTCAAGGAGATTTTGAGACGACCAATTTCGTTTGATGATGAAACTCACATTATGTTTTCTAATTTGAACCCACGAAAGGTGATTCATGTTAATGAGAACATAAGTTATGTTAAGCCCAAGTTTGTTCCAACCGAACCAATTTGTAAGAACGTGAACTCAAATGTAGTTCAAGTTGCCTATTTAAGACGAAAGTCTAAAAGGCCTGTAGCCTGTAACTTATTCTCAAGCTGCTAATCAATAATTGAATTTTATTAAATTTGATTCTTCTCATGAAACTCAAAAGGTGCCCAAGAATGAGGCATGGGCTGCCCTTTTGAACTAATCATTTTCAATTTGTGTGTAGGGTACATCCAATACCGTGTCTGGTGAAAACTGGATAATGGACAGTGGATGTTCTCGTCATATTACTGAAAATCTCGACCTCCTAACAAATGTAAGAAATATTCAAGGAAAGTATGTTGCTTTTGCTGGGATTTCTGGGCGTATGATGACACAAGAGGGTGAAGTTTCAAATGGGCATATTACATTTGAAACAGTCAATTACTGTGATAAGGTTGATCATAATTTATTAAGTGTGTCGCAAATTTGTGACAAAAAGTACACTACTGTATTTACTGATACAGAATGTAAGATTCTGAAACCGGGATACGTCATTCCCAAGGACATGGTTGTCATGCGATTCCCTCGATCGAATGATATTTATGTTTTAAGCATGTCTTCTAAAGCATCAACTTCTGTTGAAACGTGTTTCGTTTCTTAAGTAACTGAAAAGGACACGATTCTCTGGCACAGAAGAATGGGACATATTCATGTTCAAAAATGAATTATTTAATGATTAATGACTTGGTCGAAGGTGCTTCCTTGAAATATTTTAAATTATCTGACCACTGTGTTGCTTGCAAGAAAGGCAAACAGAAGAAAAAGTCACATCCGCCTAAGTTAATGAATTCCATTGACACTCCATTTGAACGACTTCATATGGATCTTTTTGGTCATGTGAATCGTGCTAGTATCGCAGGAGATTAGTATTGTCTTGTAGTTACCGATAACTTTTCAAGATATTCATGGGTCTTATTTATAAGTTCAAAAGATCAAACACCTGTTCTGGTTCAAAACATAATCACTAAGATCGAATCACTATACAAACTAAATGTGAGACGTATTCGAAGTGATAATGGTACGGAGTTTAGGAACAATGTGTTGGATTTATTTTGTGTTCAAAAGGGAATTCATCGAGAATATAGTGCTCCTTACATATCACAACAGAATGGTGTTGCTGAAAGGAAAAAAACATAACTTTATTTGAAGTAGCTAGAACTATGCTTGCAGATTCTAAGCTTCCTATCCAATTCTGGAACGAGGCTGTGAATACTGCTTGTTATACTCTTAATCGGGTTCTAAAAGTTAAGATACTCCAAAAGATGAGTTATGAGCTTTTGAACAAACGAAAACCTAATTTAAAGTATTTGGAACCATTTGGGTGTCCCTGTACGATGTTGAAAAGAGATGTGGGTAAATTTGAAGAAAAGTCTGTTGAAGGATACTTCTTAGGTTATGCATCACCTAAGAAGAGAGTATTTAACTTTACCTCAGGATGTATAGAGGAATGGTACCATGTTGTAACACCCCGTAACCGCAGCGGAAACGTAAACGGGATGCAACAGACACGTCTGATATCAACAGCATTGCTTATAAAGAAAACACCACTACAATAATTCACATCATATTACATTGTTCCGAGTTTAGTTACTGTCTAGGCGTTACACATAGGTTTTACCAACAGTACATTAACATATTTAATACAAAATGATCACTAAGCTTCCACAAAAAGCACACATCATCAAGCATGTAGCACTTATTCCAGTTTGGGAGTACCTAGAAAGCATGTAAAGAAAACGGGTCAACTACGAATAGTTGGTGAGTTTCACTAATTTAAACAACAGTGACAAATCATTATAATAATCATATATTAGCGATGTAATTATGCTGAGACCACAAGTGAAACCTCTGACTATCACACACAACCCCCGTGGCATATCCCCCGCCCACGGACCTGCCCCAAACCGCTATGTCTAACATTACATAGCAAAATATATATAACAACAAAATAGACATGTGCAACTGGCTGGGAAACATCAGCAATTCCGTGCCGGAACAGTTGGGTTTGTCAGACCAATAGTACTATTCACACTCTACCGGCTTTCAGTTAATCACTCGTGTTGCGGGGCCTTACAATGTTAGCAACTCAGACAATTACCATCTTAGTACATTTCCGTACGATTCCCGTACAATAAAATATATATAAATCCACGCAAATCCATGCGTTTAGTATGTACTTAAACATTTCAATAATAACATGCTTTCCGCCCCGGGAAAATATTTAAAATCAATTCAGAAAAAGGGGCTCGTGAAACTCACCTTATCGTAGGCAATTAGGTATCACAGTACACCAGCTATTAGTCCGGATCTGTAATACGATCCTTAAGTTCGTTACTATACAATCACTATTAACATAACTTTAACCGTGTTGACCGGTACATCTGGGGACACTGTTAACCCAGTACTGTAACCGTTCCGGGGGCAATGTTAACCCAGAAACACTTCTCCAGACTCAGATTGTGATATCGTTTAGAGTTCACTAGTCAAAATTACTATTAGTTGTTTTCCCCGTTTTGCGTGCCTAGCACGGTTATCCGTTTTTACGTTTCAAAAATGAGTTTGGTCACACACTACCCGAAAATAGTGGTTGACTGATACTTTAATTAAAGATGTGAAATTAGAGCTCGGTTTAGAGGCCCCGATTGGCCGCGGGACCTGTTTCCGTCTTTGGCGTACCGGAAACTGTTAAAATTACTCAAATCATCCGAATTATTTTCGGATGATTCATTTTTACTTGTTTAACTCAATTATACGAAAATAGTTCATTTTTAGGGTTTTTATACACCAGTCAGCTCGCTTAGGCGAACTTTACCGGTTTACGCGTTTTAAGATTTAAAAGTTTGTTTTTATCTTCTTTTTAGCACAAATAGTTATCCGTTTAGTCTCGGATCTTGAAATTTTGCACAAATCACTTTTTGACAGTGGGGAATTTTATAAAAATATTTCCAGAATTAATTTTTATATTTAAAATTTATTTATCTATTTTTAAACACCATTTAAACACTAAATATGTCGTAAATACCAAACGATCTTAGAAAAATCCCAAATTTTTCCTGGATGACCCCTGCCATTCCCATAGTCCCCTGTAATTTTTCCAGAACCAAAATCTCATTTTACATGCCATTTTCACTAAAACCAAGCTAGAAAACCCTAGAACTCGTTTAACCGAAAAGCCTACTTAGACTTCTCCAACTGACCTCAAATTTTGTGTGTGACTTATACATGATATAAAAAGCTTATCTGCAATTTTCCAGAATTTTTCATGAAATTTAGCTATTTTTCACCATTTTTGGCGAAAACCGAGCATTAAATTCACCAAATATTCATCATTTGTCCAAAAATTACCAAAAATTCACAGAACTCATATTTTCATATATCGAACACCTCTGTAAAATTTCATGACCTAACTCTACACGTATCACAATCTGTCCCAAAACACAACAACATACGAAAACCGAACTACCTTGAGTTTCTAGCTTCAAATCGCAAGGATCTCGCTTTCTAGCCTTTGCTAACAACTAGATACAACACCTACAAGCACAATAACACCATACCAAGCAAGTTACACTCACAATCAAGCCATTTCTTTCATGGTTTCGGTTATGGTTTAAAAACAAAGATTTAACCGTAAAAATTCGTTTTTGGTTCGTTTAACTCCTTTCTTGGACCAAGATCCCTTGTATAACCCGTATACATCACTTGATCATGCAAGAATCGGTTCCATCTCGGGTTTTCACCCTTTTTCACTTGGAAACCTCATTTCCTTGCAAGAAAACTCAAGAAACGAAGATGAACACGTGAATAACTCGATCTTTACCTCGTTGTTCTTGCTACAATTCTCGGTTTTTAGCTCAATATTTTGAGAGAAAGTGGAAGAACTTGGATGTGTTGTTGTAAAAAAAATAACAAGGAAAAAAGGGGGTTACCCTTTAATCCGATCGGAATGAGGGAGGAGTGGGGTGGGGCCCACTTCTCCATTCTTGGCCACATGTTTGGATCTCTGTAATCCGGATAACGTTTTGGATAATCTGGTTCAGTTCGTTTTTCGGTTAAACGTTTAATTCGGCTTAAAACGAGGCTAAAACGGTCGTTTTTCGGCTTAAAAATGAAATTTATATAAAACCGATTTAAAAACTTCAAAAAACTTAAACCATGACTTTCATTAACTTAAAACATCATATTATTAATAATTGCGCATCTTTTTCGGCTTGATCGATCGTCTCTCGCTCGGTTTGGTATTAAAGGTTTCGTTTAACGTACCGACGTAACATTAAATCGAAAATTCTTTTTCTGTGCTTTAATTCACTTATCCCGAAGCTTTAATACTTCGTAAACATCACTAAATATCATATATCTCGTCTATAATGTATCCTCGATTCGTTCGGGCTTCAATAACCGCTAATCGGTTAATCGTATTTCCACTACGATTAACTGTATAATCGAGTATAATCCGTACTGTGAATCATACATACTCGTATAAACACATTATAATTCATATATTCATTATTAAATAACACATAAATAGTATATACCGGTTAGGGTATACCTGATTCTGCCGGAATCGTTACACATGTTGATTGTTAAAGGTACACCACTCCTTCCCAAGGAAAAGGTCCTGATTGGATGTTTTATTACGAAAGTTTATTTAATTCTTTCACTCAAATGGAAGATCAACCTAATGAAGATTTGGTTCATGCGTATTTAGAAGATCAATTCTCACTTCCAAGATCTTCTAGGTCTGTTTATGTTGATGTTCACAAGATGATCTTCCTGATACATCTGATGTGATTTCGATCTCGTCTGATGATGGTCATTTTGTTGATTCTTCCTTGGCTCCATTCCCTAAAACACATGAGATTGGTGAATCGTCTCATGATGCTGAGGAAAATCTCACTAATTTAACCGACAATGTTGTTGTCCCTGAGAATCCCACTCTTCGGATTCATAATTATCATCCAAAGAAAAACATCATTAAGGAACTTGATGTGGGTGTGCAAACACGTCATCAAGTGAAAATAATGTATTGTGTGCTTATGCGGATCTACATTCCTCTGGAATTGTAAATCTTGCCAAATACACTTGCTTTCTATCCCAAGTAGATCCAAAGACGACTCGTATGGCACTTGAAGATTCTTTTTGGGTAGAAGCAATGAAAGAGGAATTGCAACAATTTAACTGACTGGATGCATGGGATCTTATCGATAAACCTGCTCGAGTCAAAATGCCTATTCCGAATAAGTGGGTATTTAAATGTAAAAAGGACGATCGTGGAGTGATCGTGAGAAACAACGCACGGCTAGTGGTGTAAGGTTTCCATCAGCAAGAGGGTATAAACGATCGTGGAAGCTATACGAATCTTTCTAGCTTATGCGGCTTACAAGAATATTAAAGTCTATCAAATGGATGTGAATGATGTCTTGAGCCGATTCAAGATAACTGCTAGAAAAATCCCTTCAACTCCTCTCCCCGTGGGTCACAATTTATCACCGAATGAATTGGAGGACACCGTCGAACCTACCCTCTATCGAGCTATGATTGGGTCTTTGATGTATCTTACTACTTCTCGACCCGACATAATGTTTGCAGTTTATTTATGTGATAGGTACCAAGCTTGTCCTCGAGTGACTTACCTAGCAGCGGTCAAGCGTATTCATCTATCTGAGGGGAAATCCCGACATCGGGTTATGGTACCCCAAGGCAACAATTTTGAACTCCCCGCATTTTCTGACTCTGACTATGGTGGGTGCACGATTAATTATAAATCGACTACAGCAGGGTGTCAATTCTTAGGAAGCCGGCTTGTTTCCTAGCAGTGTAAGAAGTAGACGACGGTCTCCACTTCAACCGCTGAGGCAGAAGATGTTGCAGCCTCGAGTTGCTGTTCCCAGGTTTTATGGATTCAACAACATCTGTGCGACTATGGTTTGAAGTTACTTACTACTCCAACTTTAATTGATAACTCTGCTGCCATTAGCATCACCAAAAATTCCGTACAACACTCTAAAATGAAACATATCGAAATTCGATATCATTTCATACGGGATTGTTTTGAAAAGAATTAATCGATCTTGAGAAAGTACATACCGATTTTCAAAAAGCCGATCTCTTTACCAAAGCATTTGACAAAACTCGATTTAACTTTTTTCTAGGTTTAAATGGATTAAAAACCCTTGCTGATGTTCTAAAACAAGGTTAGTTATCGTTATTTTTAGTTTATTTTTCTTTTACTTTTCTTTCATTTTTTATGTTTTGGGTTTTGGGGGTGAAAATTAGAAAATACAAAAATACAGTGCTTTTTGTTTGAATAGTTTAAAACCAAAAAGATTAGAAAAATATGAAAAAGACGAAAATATTGTGTTTTTTTGTTTTAAAATATTTTGAAAATCCAAAAAAAAATAAAATTTTGAAAAATAAAAAATATTGTGTTTTCAGTATGTACAGAAAAATCCAAAAAAAAAAAAAACCAAAAAGATTGTGAAGTTTAATTATTTTTATAAGAAAGTAGAAAAAAAAACAAAAAGATTGTGTTTTAAGTATGTAAAGAGAAAAACCAAAAAGATTTTTGCATACGTTCGCTGAAAAGTATGTCAATTACCCATATTTGAAAGAGATATACTTGTATATGTTTGGTCCTGATATTTACTTGTAAATGTTCGAGATAGCCATTTACCTAACAATGGAAAGTAATTGGGGCGATTGTTATGTGTTTTACTTTATTCTTTCGCTGAAAATTATGTTAGTTATTTATGTTTGTGGAACATGCTTGCATGTTTTGGTCCTGCTATCTACTTGTAGATGGATGTGATAGCCATTAATCTATAGACTAAAAAAATGACTGGTGTAATTGAATTTATTTTTATGCTCCTCAAAATTTTGAGTTTTGAAGCAAAAAGAAAAAATGATAGTACATTGATCATTTGACCCCATATCCAGCAAGAAATAAACTTAAAAGACTGAGTGCTTAATTGCATTGGTGCATTGATAGGTCTTAAACAAGCTATTAGAGTAAAGTATGTGATATAAACATAAAGATATGCCAAATTGAAATAGGTGTTAGTCTCTACCAAAAATCTCGGTAAGGATGGCAGAATTGTAATAACCGGTCATACTCAAGCCTTATATTTGTTTGATCACCTAAAATAAAATAACACAAATAACAAGCGTTGAGGTTCTGGACATTGTGAGTGTCACACCCCGGCTAGATAGTTGCGGAAGCGTAATACGGGAATGTAACAGATAACACCGGTATCAACCACATTGTTTATAAAGAAATTCAACAAACTAATTTACATCATATTACATTGGTAGGTACTAAGTTTACAAACTAGATGAAAATCACATAACCAGTTCACGGGCTTCTTGTTCATTACTACGTATTTGCATCTATTCACAACTATTCAACTTTCCTTCTAACACCAAGCACGTAAGCAAATCATTCCAACTTCGACTTACCTGAAAAGCATGTTAAAACGGGTCAACTACATCTAGTTGGTGAGTTTCAAGTTTCACGAGTACGAACGAAATCAGTATACAAGTTAGTAAAGTTCACAATACGTATGTATATAAGTATGTGTATGATGTATTATACTAAGCCACAAGTGAACCCAAGACAGCTCGCACTGCATGGCCACCCTTGCCCATGTACTCCCGTTGGCATTTAACAGCCACTTTGCCCCAAGTATGTACTATGTCTAACACTACATAGCATAATGTAATAAGTATAAATGACAATGTGCAACTGCGTAAACAAGTATATCCGGCATACCCCACCGGCGCCTTCAGTTGGGTTTGTCAAACCGATAGTACTAACCACACGTCACTGGCACGAATTTAATCACTTGTGTTTGTGGGGACTTTCAAGTGTTAGTACTTAGATAAATCACATCATCACACGATTTCAAGTAAATAAGTATACGTAAACATGCTTTCCACCCCAAAAATTCGTAAAACAGTTTAGAAAGTGGGGTCGTGAAACTCACCTTATCGTAGTTCGCACAGAAATTATGTATCAATAGGTCAGGTGCCTCGCTTATAGCCTGATTCCTAAGAACGGTATCGTATCGTTAATACTAGTACAGTGTTTAAGCTAAATCGGGCTGTATAACTAGTCAGGTTATAGCTGTTAGGCCCAGAACATGACCATAGTCTTAGATTGTGACGTTGTATACTATGAAATGTTTAAAACTGGATTTGGCTCAGTTTCACCGTTTCCCGAGCCTAGCCAAGTTGATCGTTTACGCGTTTAGGGAATAGGTAAGATCACACAAACTTAAGTAAACATGTTGATTGTTAAAATGATTTGATTTATGAAAGCATCTTGAGGTTTCGGTATCTGGATTGATCGCAGGGTTCGTTTCCGTTTTCACACGAGTTTGATTATACAAAACGCGTACAATCCACCCGAATTGTCCGGAATTCTCGTAAAAAGTTTTTTTTTTTATCAATTTCATTCAAAAATAAGATATTTGACCATTTTTGACATTTTGACACACCAGTCAGTCCGTTAAACACAAAATTGCCGGTTTCGTTAAAATAAATATAGTTTAAATCTTGGATTATTCATAACTAATTATGTAATTATATATAAATTATGGAAATTTTTGTAAAAATAAATTAAATTATGAAGAATTTTATAAAAATATTTTCAGAAATTTTATGATTAGTTATCCATTTATAAAAATTCATTTAATGTGCTATAATTGAGTAATAAATAACCCGTTTATACCAAATGATATACGAAAAATCCGATAATTTTTCCAAGTGATGTCAATATTATTAAATAGCCCTTGAAAAATCTCCAGAATCTAACTCTTTGGCCAAAATGCCGTTTTGCGCGTTTTTCGACTATTAAAACTCGGTTAAAACACAATTGCACAAATAATACTTAGAAATCTACAAATGTTCTAAAATTTTACCAGTGATCTTAATATAGTATTTATGGGTTCCAAACCAAATTTCATAAATTTTCATGAAGTTTACCTATTTTTCCCGAATAAACGCCAATAAACGGTAATAAATTTGCCAAATATTCTCCGTTTATCAAAAAATTACCAAATTTGAACAGGGACTCATTTAAATGATCCCTAATGTCCCTGAAAATTTTAACAAGCTAACAACAAGCACGTAACAACCTAATACTAAACAGCCCCTAAACGAGTGTTACGGGTTTACCTTGTCGGTTTTCGATGAGTTTTGCTAGCTTAAACGACTTTCCGGCTCTCGGGTTGCAAACTAAGTGTATCTACATATCATATAACATCAAAACAAGCATAAATCATCCATGTGACAGCCTTGATAATTAGGGTTTCGGTTTTGGGTTCAAACTGAACTTTCAAACCGTAAAAACGTTGTATTCATGTTCTAATCCGCGTTTTTGACCAAAAAAGTATATGTTCCTGGTTTGTAAACATGTTTAACATCAAAACATAATTTTACTTGATTTTTATGGTTTTTGAATGGTTAAACATGTTTAAAACTAATCAAGAACTAATTTTCTATGTTTAAATCTTACTAAACAAGCTTGAAATCTTCATGAATTTAATGTTTACCTTTAGGGTTTTGGAAGGGATGATGCAGAACTCAGTTGATCTTGATCATAGTTTGGTTAATGTGCAAAATATCTTTACTATTCTAATATATACAACAAGTTAGAACCAAGGGAGGTGTCCCACCCTTTTGCGGCCGCAAGTATAAGGGGCCCATTGGGCCTCTTTTTGGCCTAATAGTGCCTCGGTTTTCGTGCCAAGCGTAAAATTCGGTCCAAAATTTAGTTCGGGTTTGGTTTTTCGCAAGAAAACTAGTTCGAGTGCGAAAACCAGCGCGAAAACGAGTGTTTTTCAGCTTCTTTTTGTAAAATAAGAAAAACGTACTGACTCGTTGTAAAAATCCAAAATATTTTCACGGATTTGCCTAGAACATGTCATATAAGTGTTTTATAAATCTTTTTCGGCTTAACGGATGCTACAATGCTCGTTTTGATGTTAACGATTGTGTTTAAACTTATAGCGTATCAATAAATGAAACCTTTTTCGTTAAAAGAGTTTTAAACGTACTGGGGCCTAAATATTAATATGTTAGCCTCTACAATATATCTACAACTCGCATATGGCCCCTCAGTATATATACGGGTCATAATTAGTTTCGGTCGGTTAATCGTTTAAGCACTACGAATTAACCGATTTATCGTTTACTTGTTACGTAGTAAATATAGTATACCTCGTTTTGTCACGAATGTCACAGTGAGTTTTTATGCGGCTTAGTCATCTAGGTATTCATATGCATGAATATTTCATCCGCTTTTAGAGTAAACCCAAAGTCATTAAACTTGATCACCGCTGTACTTTATACAATTTAAACTACTGACTTGATCAAAATCCGCTGTTAGTCATACAATTGTTCCTCCCTTGCGCGCGTCTAAATACCAGTAAGAAACGGACCCCAGGGGATACAATGTATGTAAGACGACAGATGGACTCGTGCATACTCACTCATAGTAAATGAAACTCAATGCATTGCTCACAAATTTCTATAAATTCAAAGTTTTGATCAACAATATAATGGTTTAAGTCAAGTTGGGGTGATATGGTAAAAATCAAATTAAGCTTGAACTGAGATTAGAGGCTGATAGTTTCTGATATTTTGTGCTTTAATTGAACATTTAATCATATCACAGAAATGCTTGAAAATTTGTTATAAGATTTAAGTGGACAACAATATTAATGAAAAACTTAACGCCAGTCACAATATCGCTGAAATATAAAACTGTGATGGAAGGACAATTTGATTAATATGATTCTCTGCTTAAACTCACCAAAAATCCAAAAATGTGTACTGCTTTTGAAAAATCATACAAAAACTCAAAAATATTTTTCTGTTTTACATGTTATTTTCGCATATTTTTCTTCATAATATTTTTCAATCAAAAATTCAAAATATCAAAATTTTATTCCGTTTACATATTATTTAATCACTTTTATTTTAGTTAAGTGTTTTTGAACGTAAAAGAGGTTAAGGTATTTGATCATCGAGATACAGGATTTCATTGATCTATTTAATAAACAATTGGTATCAATAAACAATTATTAATTTATTTATTCTTTTAATCATTCATTTAATTATTATTTTATTTAATTGATTTATTTATTAACTAAAATTACATAAATATAATTCGTTATTCATGAATAACGAATTAGGGTCATTCATAACAAATTGCATCCCAATTCGTTAACTTAATTCGCTTCCGCCACTCTGTAACGAATGACCTTCAATTCGTTATACATAATTTAACGATTCAGGCACGAACAAAGAATGAATTAACTGTTAATTCGTTATTAATTTTAACGAATTGATTTTAATTCGTTATTTCATTATTGTTTCGTATGCCACATGTGATTTTATCATAACGAATCACCTGATTCGTTATTTCAAAATTTAAATGAATCAGATGATTTGTTGCATTGGAAACTGTGCCACGTGAGTATATATAGGGATATGTGAAAACCCTTTCGTTTTCACTATTCATTTTCTTCATCCTTAAGTAAGGTTACTCTGGCCAAGTTTTCCGGAATTTTCAACATTCACTATTTTGTGTTTTGATCATCAATAGTGATTCGTAAGGTAAAGATGATCACAACGTGATGATTTCGTCAAGTTTGATGAGGATCTTAAGGGTCAATTAGTTGATTATCGTATTGGTTTTAAGTTATAACTAAAACCTTTGATTTATCTAAGTTAAACAACAATTTGATGCAAATGGCCAACACTTTTCAGTTTACGATGTGTTTCCGAGATCATTGTGGTCATTTGTTTGGATTTACATCGTGGATTATGTTGGAATTGCATTCAGATTGCAATTATGACTTTTGATGTTCTTACTAATTTTGACTTGGACTTTACTTAGTAAAAAATTAAGCCTAAGTGCCATTCGTTATGTTGTGACGAATTGGAACGGTTTCGTGTCCAATTCGTTACATATATAAAACAAATCAAGTTATCAATCAATATTTATAACGAATCAGATTTTAATTCGTTATTTATAACGAATCAGACTTTAATTCGTTATTTATAATGAATCAGACTTTTATTCGTTATACTTTCATCCCTGATTCTTTAGATCGAATTTGTCTTATTTACTTTGAATTAGGCAATTCGTCATAACGAATCACCAGTTCGTTATAACGAATCAACTTATTTAACGTATGACATTCTAATTTTTTATAAAATTAAAAATTTATAAATTAGTATACTTTTATTTAAGTTTTATTTTTTTTTTTACTTTTTATCTTTTCAAAAATTAGGTATAGTTTTATTTAATTCTTAATTTCACTAATTCTTGGATATATTTTATTATCAGTTATGGCCGATAATGTGGATCAGAATCCTCCCACTGCTGAGCCACAACAACAACAACAGGAACAAGATCCTCCCACTGCTGACAAAAGACATAATATTTGTGCCTTCGTTGGTATAAATTTTTGTGACGAGAATGTCTTTGGGGAGATGTTGGCATTTTTTCGTCGCTCGCGTATTAATTATGATGTTACCGCAAATCCAGACGTTCGATTCAGCATTGTACGACAGTTCTAGAATACGGCTAGTTTTGTGGAGTCCGAGAACCACATTGCTGCTGAAGTGAATGCGAGACCAGTTGTGATATCAACTGAGACTGTTCAAAGGGTGTTGAGGTTCAATGATACTATTGATGACCCGAGTGAGTGTCACAAAGAGCTGATTAGAGGGTTATTTGGTTATTTGTTCTATGCAAGTGATCTTGATGCGTCCTGGTATAACAAGGCATACTTGTGTCCCACATACAAGTACCTACTACATGTTCTTATACATTGCCTTGGTGGATGGAAAGGAGGTTTTGACGAATGCCGTATCATGCTTCAATCGGCTTTCGTTGCATTAATTCAGAATAAACCTTTCAATTTCTCGGATATGATTATCATCTCAAAGCGAATTGTATTGTCGTGAAACAATGCACAAAATTCTTAATGTATCCTCGGTTTATTCAACTGTTCGTTCAGGATGCAATTCGTGATTTGGTGATCGATCCAACACTACTCGAGGATAAATTAAAGTTGGAACACATGACAACAGATACAATGTGGAGGATGAAAAAGTATTGTCAAGATCCTCCTCCAAGATTCAAACGTTTGATTGATCATGTATCCAATCCTGATTATGAATGCCCTCCCAATGATCGCTGGATCCACGACGACTCGGATCCTGAGCGTGAAGAAGGACCCGATGGGAACAATGGTGATGACGGTGATGATGATGGTGGTGAGGGTGGTAATGATCATCCACGACGTCGTGTGGAGGTTGAGGCAGCTGTTGTTGAAGCTGCTCAATGAAAAATAAAAGGGAAAGAGTTACAAGGTGAAGGGTCCACTAAGCGTCGAGTGACTGCTGGAGCTGGTATTTTTTTTGGAGTCAAGCCTCATAGGTCATCTGTTATCCAACGACCGGTGGTGCCACATACTACTAGCACCCCGAAACTCATGTTGACGACCACACTCAGTTCTGATCCTAGGCTTGGCATGATTCCATAGTTTTTTCTATCCGCATTACCAAGGCCTACGACTGCTACATCGGTGGTTTCACCAACACCGACGATGATGCCACCACCGCCTATGGATATTTCATTTATGAGGCTCAATCATCCTCAAGGTCCTGTTCAGATAATCCCTCCCTCGTTTCATGCCATGACACAAGATCAACAGATGAATATGCTTTTGAGCTTACTACATCTTTATGAAAATCAGATGGCTGCTGATCGTCTGACTCAAGAGCGCATGATGGATAATCAAAAGAAGCTGCTGAGCTGTGTCTCCTTTTGCCAAATAGAGACCAAAACCCTTCGTGAGATTGTTACGTCTCAGGGGGTGAAGTTAAAAGAGCAAGAGGACAGGATTTTGCAGCTTACATGTAAAGAAGATGAATTAAAGAAGCTCAGAAATGATGATGAAGATCCCGACGAGTAAGGTGCCGGGGGAAGTGAGATGCAACAAACTTACGGCTCATTCTCCAGTGCAGGCACCAGCGGGGCAGCTGGTAATGTTGACAGTCAGCTGGTCGTTTTTCAAGATTCGACGAATGTCAAGCCGATTGAGTCGATAAAGGCTAACACTGTTATATTCGTTGATGCTGAGTGGGTGATCAGAAGCATTGTGAATGCTGATGAGATTGAGGTGGGGCAGTTTGTGGAACGGTCCTTAACATGAGAGCAGATTTCTATACTGCTTGGTTTGAATGAAGATGAGCTGGACGTTTTAGAAACCAAGGATGATGTGGAAGTTGAGAACGACGTGGAAATTCTGAATGAACCAACGATTCGGATGAACATGTATTTTATTAATGAAGATGAGGCAGTAGAGATTGAGGATGTGACGGCTGAGGAATACCCTGATTTGTTTCAACGATCAAACGTTGATCAGGGTGCTCCGATATTCACTGAAGAAACTGTCAAAGCTGATTAAGATTATTGATCCGATGTGGCTTGTGAACTTGATAGAGACCGACAATGATGTGTTGTTCAAGAATAAGATATTAATCAAGCGTCGTTAAGACTATGACCAAGCAATCCAGTTTCAACGTGTTGTTCGTGTGTTTCATGAGCATGGGATTCACAGCTGCAGTGGCTGGAAGACGAAGCGCTTCAAATAATTTAAAGACAAAGAGCTCAAGACGAGGGGTTGTCTGTTAGTGCACGGTTTTGCGTCTTGAGTCTTTGTATTTATCCTTTGTATTTATTAATGAAAGAACTAGTATTATATTAAGGTAGTTCGTTATGTTCAATTTAGTTCGTTAAGGATGTTTAATGAACTAGATGTTTAAGTTAATTTTCCTCATAATTCGTTAAGGATGTTTAACGAATTAGAGGACAGTTCGTTATGTTTATTTAATGCATTGTAATGTAAAGAAATGGATCTAGTTCGTTACGGAATGTGTAACGAACTAGAATCCTTCTTCTATATATAGCGGATTCCTCCTCTGTTAATTTATGTTTTGGTTTTAACGTATTGAACCTCTGTCCAGTTACTCTCTGGATCAAAGATTCATACAATTAATCTATTACTATTATATATACACATAATACACCTAATATAATACTAATTAAGAGTAAAAATGAATTAGATCCATTTATGGTTTAGATCTAATAGTTAATCGTTATAGATCTAAGTTAATCTGTGGTTTATCAATCATCATCATTCAAAAGTCAAGAACTAATGAATAATGGTTATAAACCACATGGGTTATAGTGGAAACCAAAAAGTTGAAGCTCCATTGATAATCATTAAAAGGGAAACAGTTATTGAAGAATGCAAAAGCATAAGTCCATACTCTGGAAACTGGGTATGAGACTGATGAGTTTTGTGAATTGATTTATGAGGATCCAAAACCAAATGCAACTGATGATGATGTTGTTGATAATTTGCAAGCTGAAATGGGTTATGATTCATCACTTAACTAGTCACTTTCTTTTAATTTGTGGAGGAACAATCCACAGAGGTGAATGATGTATGCTATATGGACAGTGGATGTTCCAGGAACATGACCTGTGACAAGAGGTCACTGGTTAACTAAGAAGACAAGTTTGAAGGCCCAGTTGCTTTGGGTAGTGATGAAAATGGAGGGAAGAATATGGGAAAATGCATTCCCACTAACGGGAAAGTCTCTTTTGAAGATGTTTTTCATGTTAAAGGTCTGCAATATAACCTTTTGAGCATTTCACATATGTGTGATAAAGGTTATAAAGATTGATTTGATGAATCTCACTGTTTCATTTTGAAACCCGAGTTTGTGATTCCACCTGACATGATATTGATGATGGAACCTAGAAATGGAAACTTATATGAATTAAGGATGAAAGATGCCATTTCTAGAGATGGAATATGCTTTATATCCAAAGCATCTGAAAATAAATCAAAACTGGCATAGAAAGTTATGCCAGGTGAATCTCAAGAACATGAACAAACTTGTTAAAGTTGAACATGTTATTGGTCTACCAACAAGAGAGTTCAAGCTTCATGATAAATGCATTTCATGTTAAAACGAGAAGCAACATAAACCATCTCACAAAACAAAATTCATAAACTCAATTGAACAAATACTTGAAGTGCTTCATATGATTCTTTTTTGTCCCATGAGGGTTCCAAGAATTGGCCAAAAGAGGTATTGTTTGGTGATTATTGATGACTATTCATGATTTACATGGGTCTATTTTCTGAACTCAAAATATGAAGCTGCTGAAACGATTTAAGGTTGTGTAACCAGGATTGAGAACCAATTAAATGCAAGGGTAAAGGTTATGAGAAGTGATAATGGTTCTGAGTTCAAGAATGGGACACTGACTGAATTTCAACAATTAAGTGCTCCTAGAACTCCTGAACAAAATGGTGTTGTAGAAAGAAGAAATAGAACTTTGATGAAAGCTACAAGGACCATGCTTGCAGATGCTAATTTTCCTATGACATTTTGGGCAGAGGAAATCAAAACAGCATGTTATGTTCAAAACAGAGTCCTTCTCAACATAAGACAAGACAAACTGCTTTTGGGATTTTGTACAAAAGAAAGCCCTATGTCAAGTTTCTCAAGCCATTTGGTTTCAAATGTTCTTTATTAAACACTAAAGTTTATTTGAGCAAGTTCCAGTCAAAATATTTAAACTGTTTCTTTGTTGTGTATTCCCCACACTCAAAAGCATATTGAGTTTATGTGAAAGATCATTTGAGTTTGATTGAATCATTTAATATCATCTTTAATGAGAATCAGCTCAACACTGTTGATAGACCAACATGGTTGTTTGATCTAGAGAATTTGATTAAATCTTTCAAAATATATCCTGGAGACATTGATGGAAATTCTTATTGAACAAGTGTTCCTGAAGCAACTTCTGAAAAGAAAATTGATTTTGACAAATTATGGACTAAAGTTGCTGATGAAGATCATGGATTCTCTTTTAACAGGAAGATTTATGAAGAAGATGAAAATGAAATTGAGCAAAATGAATAACTTGATCACCCACAAGTTCCAGAGAATCATGACATGGATAATAATCAAACATGGGGTCAACAAATTCAAGACCAAATTGAAAGACAGTCATGATTTGAAAGTTTGTTTCAAAATTTGAACATGGAAAATGATGTTGCATCAACACCAAATCATCATGTTGAAGAAGCTGAAGTAAATAATGGATCACAAGATTTGATCATTGAAGATCCTAATCTAAATGAATCAAATCTTGATTCAAATTTAACTTCAAATCAAATCATTCAAACTTCTTACGTTGAAAGAAATTATCCTGCTGAAAACATCATTGGTGACCTGCATGAAAGAATTACCAGAAGTGCCTTTGAAATTGCAAACATTTGTTTGCATTCCAGCATTCTAACTCAAATAGAACCCAAGAACATTGTTCAAGATCTTAAGGATAATAGTTGGGTAGAAGTAATGTAGGAAAAGCTAGCTCAGTTCAGAAATCTGCATGTCTGGGAACTAGTTAACAAGTCAAGAGGAAAATTTGCAATAGGTACCAAGTTTTTCAGAAACAAGAATGACGAAAGAGGAATAGTAATGAAAAACTAGGCAAGATTAGTTGCTCTCGGATGTTTACAAGAAGAAGGGATTGATTTTGAAGAAGTATCTTGCTCATGTAGCAAGGCTAGCAGCAATAAGACTCTTCTTGTCCTATGCTGCATCAAAGAATATAACAGTGTTTCAGTTAGATGTTAAATATGTTTTTTTTGAATGGAAAGATAGAAGAGGAGGTGTATGTCACTCAACCTCCAAGTGTTGAGGATCCTGAATATCAAAATAGAGTATATAAACTAAATGAGGATCTATATGGATTACATCAAGCTCCCCAAGAGCCTTGTATGATGCGTTGTCCAATGATTTTCTTATTAATGGTTTCAAAGGGAAACCATTGACAAGACCCTCTTCTACAAGAATAGATGAAGAGATTTGCTTCTACTTCAAGTTTATGTTGATGATATCATCTTTGGATCAACAAATGAACATATGTGTTTAGACTTTGAAGAGGTCATGAAGTCTAATATTTTATGAGTTCTATGGGAGAGATAAATTTCTTATTTGGATTGCAAGTTCAACAAAATATGGATGGGATATTCATTTGTATATCCATGTATGTATAAGACATCTTAAACAAGTACAAATGCCAAGACTTGAAAACTGCTTCAACTCTAATGGACACCCATGAGAAGATGGTAGCTGATGAAAAGGAGGAGCCTGTGGATCAATATGAATATAGAGCTAAGATTGGATCACTGATGTATCTGACTGCATCAAGACCAGATATCATGTTTGTTCGGTGTGCGTGTGTGCAAGATTTCAAGCAAATCCTAAAATCTGGAAACGAGCAAGCTTTGATAAAATACTTTATCGAGCACACTTTTTGCTTGAGTATTTAAAATCTAGGTTTTGGCAGTATTCATGTACTAAATGACAAAAATCATTTAAAACCCACTTTCAAATGCATAAAGGGTATACTATAAAAGAGGGACTTAGAATAAATTTACATTCTTCTTTTCCCTCTCTCTTTTCTATTAGCAAAAACTTGCTAGCGACCTAAGTTACCCAAAGGTTGCTCACAAACTCTTTCCAAAACCTATCATCCACTTAATTCTGACTTGGTAAGTTTTAATTGAATGATTTCCGATACTCATTATATTGGGTTGGGTCATTAATTTTCAATTTTACTGACATCTCTGTATTCTGTGTAGGTTATTATATTGTCGAAGAGCAGGTTTATAAAGACTATCCTTTTATACTTTCTTCTTAAATTATATATACATGGATGCCCAATTGATGTTCATATTTACTAATTTATTCTTTGAATGTGTATTTTTGTTTGTGTTTGTGCAGAAAATGGTTTAAAAGTTTGAGCAGAATCACAACATGTGTGCATTTCTCCAAATAACTAAGAAGAATTGCCCGTTGGAGCTGATGATTAATTGGTTGATACGCTCCAACTTGAGATTCGCATTGAAAAAGTGCAAAATAATCTACAGAAATCATCATCTAGAATTCTGGAGATCCGCACAACTTATTGACGATGTTAATGGACGAAGAATCGAGGCCACTGTGCTTGGCAGGGAGGTTGAAATAAAGGAACAACTTATACGAGCAAGCCTCCAGTTGAATGATAATCTTGAAGTTTAGTTATCTTATTCATCTTAGCGATTATTAAGAATATTTCAAGAAACTATGGGATATCAAGGAAACATAAACCAAGGTCATTTCAGAAGGGAATGCTTCCAATAATCTACCGTTTCCAAATTCACCAAATTATTCAGAGTTTGACACCAAGGAGAGGAACATGGACCTTGATGAGTAGGGAGATAGCTATGACAAAGGTTGTTGTACTGTATGACCGCATATTTAGGTTTTCACGAATGATTTTTCAAGGTCTAGTTACTAATGTACGAAAGGAAGAGAAGGACAAATTCTTGATGTATCCAAGATTTCTGCACATAATTTTTAATATACTACATCCTGATCTTCCAACTACTGGTACTACACATGTTTTGCAAGATCCTAATGTCTTCATAAGGATAAATAGGTTGGGAGCAACCAGTCAGTTCAACCCGAAAGTGGAGTTTGATATTCTGCCATGGTTACTGAACAATGATATGGAGGTTATGGAGGTTCCTGTTTCACCTATGGTGAGTAGTGAAGAGGAGAGTGATGAAGTGGATGAGGATGAAAGTGATTCTGATAATGATGATGATCATGATGATGGAGGAGATAATGTTGTGGAGGAAGAGTTACTATAAGTTGAGGGGGGACGAATCACATGATGAAGTTGCTTCAAATGTTGTTCAACATATTTCAATCTTTGCACCACCAATTTCACCACCACCACAATCACCACCTCAATACCAAATCCATGAGCCATATATCCCTTCACCACCTCGCTTTCCCCTAACATTTGAGCCAATCATTCCTTCACCATCACTTTCACCACAAACCTAAACCCAAAATCAAACCCAAACCTAAACCTACCAAAATGACCCAGAACCTTATATACCAGAACTTATTCCTTCCCATCTAATAAACCCACCCAACACACCATACCAGTCACTGACACACTCTCTAAATATTGACCAACATGATATTCCTTTATTCTCATAATCCAAAGACATATACCTTTAATCCAAACCAGAAACCCCTTACCCCTCACAAGCTCCCAAATTATCTAAAGCAAAATTCATCAAACCCAACCAACCCATCTTTCTGAAACCTCTGATTCTGGCCGTTTCACCATATCCCCAATTTCAACTCATAATCTTTAGAAAAGAAATTTTGATCTTATTGTGGAAAACTGTGATCTAAGGACAAAAATTCTTAATTGAAGGAGAGGAAAAAGGAGTTGGAATTCCATCTAAAACAAGCATTACTTAAAATTCAAACCATGGTGTCTGAGGTTGAGAAGACCTCATATGCACCAAAACAGGGGAGAATGTCCCTGTAGTTGGAGAAAATGATGCATTTAAACTGATTAGAATGATTTATATCAGTGATGGTGATGATGATGATGATGCTGATGATCATGAGGAAATGGAGGTTGATGAGCATGTGGTTGATGAGGTTGCTGCTAAAGTGGATGTAAACGAAAATGTTAATGAAAATGTGGATGCTTGTGATAGTTGAAAATTTGGCTGATGATAATGCTGAGGATGTTGATCGAAGGGAGATTGTTGAGGTTGTTAATGATAACTTTGTTGACAATATTATTGTTGACTGTGAGACTCTGACTGATGAAGAAAGTGATAAAACAATTGTTTTGGATGAAAATACTCAAGAAGTTGTTATTCTGGTCCGACTGTTGTTCTATCTAACAAAACTAAAGAAATGAATGATGATTTTGAAGAAGTCAGCTCCCATTTGGTAAACGAGAAGGAAATGATAGATGAGGAGTTGGAGGAATTTTTCAAGGCTATAGATGAGATGCCACCTACTGTTATCAGGGAGGTTCGACCATCTAGGCTGCTGGATGTGGAGGAGGAGAGAAGAAAAGAGAAAGGTAAGGCAATAGCTGAACATGAAAGCGAACTTTAGCATCTTAAAAGAAAATTTGATAAGTCAAATGACCTTCTATTGATGAATCTATTGAAGAAGGAAAGAAACGACATGATAAAATTATGAATAAATGGGTTCAAAGGGATACTATAAACTACTTTCTCACAAAATAAGAGATAGAAGAACAGATGGTTATTATGGAACAAATTGACTTAAAGAAGTGATAGAAGGGCTATTGAAACACCAACAAGCTGAGGCTGCTAGAAATGCACAAGCCATAGTAGTTTACAAGTTCCAATCTAAAAACCTTCAACAAACTGTACCTACTGCTGAACCCTCCACTGAAAATACTGATAAACATTTGGTGACAGATTATGATTCCAAAAGGATCCAAGATGAGATGATAAAGAAAGCAAATGATAAGGCAATTGAAAGTCTAGAAAATGAAATGAAATCAGCAGAAAGAGAATGGCCAATAAACCTTGTTAAGTTTGTGGGGAGAAAGAAAAGGTTTGAAGATAACATAACTAAAGAATTAATGACCAAAAGTAAGAAGAGAGCTATGAATGAGAAGGAGCAAGGGGATAAGGAGAAGAAGAAAGAAAGTCCAAATGAAGAACCTATACATGCTATCCCTTTGCAAACTATGATGCCTGAAGAATATGAGTAAAATGTGAATATGGAATCCAATGAACCACAAATAGGGCATTGGAGGACATGTATTATTTGGAGGATGATGAGGAAGGGGAAGAATTAAAAGAGAAAGAGGATGAACTAGCTTCACCTCAAATCCATTCGTCTAATGTGAATGTTGAGAATATCAAAGCTAAAATGGAAGTGTTGAAAAGGGAAGATCCTAGAATTATCAGCCTAATGAGCTATGATTTTAGATTTGAAGAACTAAATGATCTATCTGAAGAGGATCTTAACTTTTTGTTTGAGAAGAAAATGGATGAATTGAGGAAGAAGAGAGAGCATAAGAAAAGGCAGCTGACCCGATATATCTCTTACTTGAAAATAGAAAGTACACTAAGGAACAATTAAAACACATGAGCTATGAAGACATAGAGGATCTTAGCAAAGCTCTAAAAGCCCGAGACGAAGAAGAAGAAGAAGAAGAAGAAGAAGAAGAAGAAGAAGAAGAAGAAGAAGAAGAAGAAGAAGAAGAAGAAGAAGAAGAAGAAGAAGAAGAAGAAGAAGAAGAAGAAGAAGAAAAGAGGATTGAAAAGAGTGATATTAATGAATTAAAGATAAAAGATAAAGTTTTTATAAGATTTGGTGGAAATGGTGGATTGTTACTAGAGCATGGATATGACTTTGAATTGGTTGATTCTATGAGCAGAAGAGAAGTTGAAGAAAATTTCAGGAGAATATCTCAGAAAATCAAAGATGAAGGAAAAATTGCTGAAGAAGAGATGAGACTGGCAAAGTTAAAAGAACTAACAGAAAAATAAGAGGAAGATAGGGAAATAAAAATCAAGGCTGATAGAGCCAGGGCCAGGATTGCTAAGGAGAAGAAGGCAGCCCTATCCAAAGAAAGAGAAGAACTAGTTGAAAGATTGATGGATGCTAGGGGTGTGCAAGGTGACTTGAACGAACTGATTGCTGCACAAAAGAAAGAGTTATATGAGTCAGAACTGGCAAAATACAGGAAGGAGTTGATAGATATGTATAAGCATGAAGAACCAATTCAAACCCCTCCCTCGAATTCTGAAGTGAGAAAAGAACCCCATTGAATTTGAAGTAAAAACTTAGCAGAAGCCATGGGAAAACAAGGAAGAGATTGACATTTTATGGCAAGCTATGCTGAAGAAGGGTATGCCAGCTAGAGTGTTTGACAATTTGGGTCAATCTTAGTTGAAGGATTTATTTAATAAAGAGAGAGTATATTTTGATCAAGTTGAGGATGGACAAAGAAGAATCATGTCCCTATAGTCTGGTCCGAAAAGAAAAACTATTAGGAGACCAAGATCGCTAACTAAAGAACATATGGACAAAGAAACTATGTAGATGATTAAAATATTGTCCAAGGAAGATGTTGACTACCTTTCTTTGATTATGATGAAGAAATAGGAGATTGTGAAGAATTTTGAATCAAATGGACATGTGAGAAGGCTCCAACCTCAAAGGCATTACACTACAAGGGCTTCAACATCAAGAGTCCCCATCCCTACCACCAGGTCCAGCCAACAAAGAAAACAAAGACCACCATCTAATGAGGATTTTCTAAAGAATTTTTATTTTGATTCTAGGACCAAGACACTAAAAGTGATCATGAGTGGTGGTGAACTGAAAACAATTATATTAAGGGATGATTTCGGGACTTCAACAAAGAACAACTGGATGAATTGGCAAGTCTGCACTTGTATGATTATCAACAGAGTGAAAGACTTGCTGGTCAGTAGAGGAATGACCTATCAAGATACATAAAAGAACAAGCCAGAAAGGGATTTCATGTGTTTAAAAAGATGACAAAGCTTTAGTACACTAAAGTGAAAGTATAAAGAGGCAGATAAGGATGAGTGACTTAAGAATTACTGAACTATCTTATGGAAAATCCAAGAAAGTCACCAATCCTTATGGTACAATGAAGGAGTGTATAAGAATGAGAAGGATATGAGCATGCCTAACTCAGAGGTGCAAAGAAATGGAAGAATATCAAAGACACATTTTGAAAAGACGACAAACTCGGAGGGCGTGGCTCTGGGGATTAATGAAGAAGTTCTGACTTATAATATCTCCATGCAAATGATCTTAAAGACATAATGAGATGGAACGTTCCAGCAAAACATCCATTACAAAGGGAGATATCTATATTTTAACAAAAAGGCTGCTGCTGTGAGGCTGGATAGGAGAACTGAAGTAGGAAGCTCAAGAAGATGAATACTTTTGTTTATGTTTATTTGATTTGTAATGTTTTTCTGATTGAATTTGGATATGTAAAATTTCTTTCTTTTAAGTAATGTAATTTATTGCTTTTGATAATTTGATGTGTATTTTTAGACAATTGTGTGTAACCTACAGGTGTTTTGGTGCATCTAAGTTTTTTCCAATCTAGGGGAGATTGTAGG
This sequence comes from Bidens hawaiensis, assembly GCF_021521415.1. Taxonomy (NCBI): domain Eukaryota; kingdom Viridiplantae; phylum Streptophyta; class Magnoliopsida; order Asterales; family Asteraceae; genus Bidens; species Bidens hawaiensis. The sequence continues at coordinate 128,387 of NW_027498018.1, forward strand.
GATCAAGAATTGATCAAGGAATATTGAAATATTCTCAACCTCCTCAAGAAATGGCTAAGTATGGAACTCGATCAAACTTGGCACTTCGAGCAAGCCTAGAACTTATTCAAGCATGGTATCTTACATCGAGAATGGTTATCTTCTGGAATTCTTCTATGTGTTAGTTCGAGAAAACTATACTTTATCAAACAGGTTGTTCTTCAGTGGAGCAAGATTTTTTCGGTCCCAAATAATCACTAAAACTCACAATAAATGTCACAACCCACACAATAAATGTGTCGACAAGAGGGTTGGTGATTGCTTTTTTTAGTAAGATTATCTGTTTGTAAACGGCGAAATCAGAAACAAACAAAATTGTTGCTTAAGGATCTCAAATGTAACAAATACAAACAATCACTCAAAAGATTTCCATTTATATAAAGGTTCATACAATGCAAAATCAATTAGGGTTTCTTGTTTGAAAATTTTATCCGTACAATCCTAGGACAGCCGTCACACTCAATCAGGAATATTCGATTAGCTCTGAAAAGTGTAAAGGCTAAAATCCGTAGTAGGCGTGCCCTAAATTATTCTATTTATAGGCCTGCCACCACCTGACAGCTGTCCTGTCTTCTAGAAACCCTAATGATAGGTACATAATCAAATTACATATTCAGAATTATACTAAGTGTAAAAACATGTCTTCCGGGTAGACTTTGTATCAGTTGTCTTCTCCGAGTAGGCATTGTGCCTTTTGTCTTTTACGAGTAGACCTGGTAACCTTGAAGTGTGCTGGAGAACAGTTCTCCAATTAGACTTTACTTAAGAGTATTTTCCTAAGAAAATACTCACCTAGCAGACTTCAATCTTCTTGATCATATCAAACTTTGCCCGATATAATCTAACGACCAAACTTGTTCTTCAGAGATCCTTTCAACTCTTTGCTAGTGAATATCTTATAAGCAAAGTAAAGTGTGCTAGTAACACTGTCGCTTGCTCGGAGTAGAACCTTGCCCGACAAAGTCCTTAGGATTATTCTTTGTCAACTTCCATCAAGCATGCTCGGACCACTGTTTTGTTAAAGAATAACTTGCTAGATCTTCCAAATACTTGGCTTCAAAAGCTTGGTGAACCAAGATCCTACTCGGAAGTAAACCTTGCTTGGCTATGAAGAACAACATTTCTAGACATAGTGAACCCTGGTCGGGTTGACACTAAAGAAGACTTCTAGAAGATAACCCTGCCCGAAGGACAAAATACCTTGCTAGGGTAAGTAAACCTTGCTCGAGAGTCCAAGTTTGCTCGGATTCCATATTAGCCACTTCTGGGGAGTGTCGAGAAGATTCTAATCTTCCTTAAGTCATATCAAGTCAAATCTTTGACTCAAAAATCTCCCCCCTAGATTGGAACACCTCAGCTGTCCCAAAACACCTCTAAGGTTACATACACATAGTCAAAATACACGTTCAATTGAAATCAAATTACATAACAAAAGTCAAAATATTACATATTCAAATTCTGTCCGTAGACATTACAAAGCAAACCCTATTCTAAGAATCTTCATCTTCTAGCATTATGGGCTGCTTGTCTTCTATCAATGATCACCGTACCTGCTCTTTGTTTGAAGATTGACAATATTTGAAAATAAGGGTGGTTTTCATGAATTGTCATCTCCAAAATGTCCCTCAAATCTTCATTGCTTACGAATGTCAGATCTTCATCATTCTTGATAATTCCCAGTATGAGTCTATCAGAGTTACGGAGAATGTAATGGCCTTATTTTTCTTTGTATTCTATCTCAGTAATTCGGCCATTCTTCTGAACTTCATAGTTTGGACGAGTCATTCTCCTTCTCATACTTATGCATGTGTTTAAGTTGGATAGTAGGTTTTTGTTTCCAACCTTTGAGAGGAAGTCAACCTCAGCATTTCTTATACTTCTCATTCGACTGTCTCTTCTTGTCTTTTCATGCTTTGTCAGCTCCCACTTCTTTCTCTGGTCCAAAAGAGGAAACCTCTTTTTAGCTTCATCTCTTAGGTATTTGGACAGATCATTCTATTATCTCCCGGCCATCTTGTTTTTGTTATGATAGTCATATAGGTCAAATTGGCCATGATCTCAAGCTGTTCCCTCTTGTATTCAGTAAAATCATCTTTAAAGATGATTTCTCTCAACTGTCTGCTCTGCATGACCAGTTTCAAAGTGTTTGATATAGAGTCATAGTAGAGTGTTCTAGGCAGATCAATATCAGACTGGGGCCTTTCCACCATTTGTGTTCCAGCTCTACTTGACTCACCCCTAGCTGTTGAGGGGTATCTCTTGAAGCAGAGGGCATTGTTGGAATTGACTTCATAGGCTTAGTAGGCCCTCTGACTCCAAATGTCTTCCTGTACATCCCTTCAATCATCTCAGTAGGCAATTTAACCAGTTCAGCTAGGTTTTCACCTGCATCTCTTTGTAATCTACCAATCATATCCAAAATCCGATTATCCCTCAACTGTCCAGCAGGTACAAATCTTCCTTCAATAAAACTTCTCGGATTATCACATTCTAACAACACTTTCTCACATTCAGCCTTCTCCATATAGAATAATTCTTTCAGTTGAGCTTTACCCAACATATCGAAGGCATTCTCACTCATCCCTTTCTGCTTCACCGTCACAACCTTCAAAATATGAATCATCTCCTCATTCTCCCATTGATCTTTGGTTTCATCTAGTTCTGGTTCTGGCTTTACATCCACTGGGATAGGAGTTTCTTCAGTTTCATCCCTTTTCAGTTCTTTTTCACCTTTTTGTTTCTCTCTCAGAGTCATAATTCTTCTTTTCTTTGCAGCAGGTTCTGGTTGATCTTCCCTTGACTATTTAACAGAGGGTTCAGGTTGATCTCTCTTTGATTTATCCTTCTTTTGCAGTCTGTTGTAGTGAGATTCAACAGCAGCTTTAGATAAGCTGTTCACCAATTCTGGTGTCATACCTCTATCAATCAAATATCCACACTTCCCAACAAATTTGTTTCTCAAGGCTTCAATATTCTCAGCCAAAACTGCTTCTCTTGCAAATTTTTCTTTCCTACTCTCTCAACATCTCTTGTTGTATTGTAGGCTTTTTTAAGATCTTCAAATTTGAAATGAGTTAGGTCTTTTTCAGAGAAAATGTGTTTTCTTAGATATTCTCTGAACTTTAGACTATCCCTGTTCTTCTTTTCCATCGTTCTCTTTATAGTATCCCTCTCTCTGTCCAGTTTTCTTTATAACTCTTCATCTGTTGGTGAGGCAAGATCTTCAAATTTGAATCCATGACTGACTGGCTTTATAACCAAAGGATTTTTCCTTTTAGCCTCAGTCAAGCTTTGTTGAATATTTTCCCTTTGTTCTTCTGTCATTTCTGCTTGTAGGGATACAATATCAACCTTCTCAGCTGTGTTATCTTGGTTATCATCATCATTGTCATCGTCAGTTGTATCATCCTTTTCTGTTGACTCATTGACAACATCAATCTTTTCATCATCAGGATTTGGTAAGTCCTCAGGCCTAACCATCTGAATTGGAACAGGCCTTAGAGGGCTTTCTTGTTCTTCAGGGGTTTCAACAAAGTATTTATTCTTGTCATCCCATTTCCCCTTCTTAGAAGACTGTTCTTTCTCATTTTGTTCATTGGCCTTTCTTTTTCTCAAATAAATCTTTGCAAATCTGTTGACTTTTTCTACAAACTCCTCTTGCAACTTGGAGAGTTTTTCCTTCATTTGATCAATTGTTTCACCAGTTTCTCTCTCAGGTTCCTTTTGAGGTTCCTTTTCAGGTTGATTCTTTGGTTGAGTGAACATACTCACAGCTATAGCTATGGAGTTATCAACTTCTTCAGTACTTTTCAAATTTATCAATGTTTCAATTACCTCCTGATCTTAAACTCCTTCTTCATCATCAAAAGTTTTTGCAATGTTGGCTAGCTCAATGAGTGTTTCCTGCTCTGCCAGCTCTTCTCTAGTCAGGGTTCGGGCAATAAATTCCCTCTCCCTTGTTTCATTGAAAACTTGTTCCAGCCTTCTGGCAGCAGCAACATTCTTATCTTCCTCTTCTTCATCAACATTTGCCTGAATAGGCTCATCCTCCACATTAGCAATGGCTTTCCCTTTGGCTAATCTCCTTTTCTTATCACTTTCTGCTTCTGAGGGAAACTCATCAATATCTTTCTCCAGATTACCCATCTTCTCATCATGCTCTACTCTCTTGGAACTTACTTCAATTGTTTCTTGTTCTGTAAGTACTAGTTCCTCAGTAGCAGCTCGCATCAGTCTGCACATTAGTAGCAGTCATAGCAGCTGTCACAACATCAGTTGGTATATCTGTTATAACATCAGTAGCAATGTCTGTTGTATCCACTTGATCATTATTCAAATTCTCCACGTCATCCTCCATATCTTTCTCCTTTGTTAACAGGTTATCATCAACATCTCTTTCAACAGTATTCATCACTTCATTGTTTATATCATAGTTTTGTTCATCATCTTCAGATCTATCACCTTCATAATCCTCATCAAAAATCATCCTTCCACCACTGTCTTCCTGAGGGAAACTCATCGGAAACAGAAAGTGATAATCCTTATCACTTTCTGTTTCTGAGGGAAACTCAACAATATCTTTCTCCAAATTACCCATCTCCTCATCATGCTCTACTCTCTTGGAACTTACTTCAATTGTTTCTGGTTCTGTAAGTACAAGTTCCTCAGTAGCAGCTCCTTCATTCATCACAGCATCAGTATGCACATCAGTAGCAATCATAACATCTATCACAACATCAGTTGGTACATCTGTATAACATTAGTAGAAATATCTGTTGTATCCACTTGATCAGTATTCAAATTCTCCACATCATCCTCCATATTTTTCTCCTTTGTTAACAGGTTATTATCAACATCTCTTTCAATAGTATTCATCAGTTCATTGTTTACATCATAGTTTTGTTCATCATCTTCAGATCTATCACCTTCATAATCCTTATCAAAAATCATCCTTCTGCCACTGTCTTCCTCATCATCACTATCAGCATAAGCATTTAATATACTTTTCAAACCATTGTCATCAACTGCTTTCACTCCTGTATCCACTATTTCTACATCATCAGCACCAGTTGCCACACCAATTTGAATATTCTCCCCATGTTTTGGGGCAGCCGAGGTCTTCTCAACCTCTTCTCCAGGGTTTGAATTCTAGAAAGTTCATGGGCCAACTGAGCCTTCAAATCATCATTTTTTTGTTTTAACTCAACATTTTCTCCCCTTAACATTACAGCTTCAATTATTAAATCAAAGTTTCTTCTGTAAAGATTGGAAAATGGGGAGGGATAGTAGGTGGTGTGGTAGGAAAAGGTTCTGGTGTAGGGATTGTGGTTTGGGTCTGGGGTGGAGATATTGGGTTAGTGGGAATGGTTTCAGGAATGTATTTTTCATGGTCATGGGTTTGGGTTAGTGATTGAGTGATGGAGTGGGATGGGCTTAGGCTTAGGTTTTTAGGTGGGGTTTGAGTCAGTGTAGGTGGAGTTTGAGGTGGGGTATGGTTTGGGGTTGGGAGTGGTGAGTGAGTTGGTGTGGCTATAGGTGTGGATGGGGGTGTTTGGACGGACTGATTCTCCCCCCTAAACAACTACATCATCAATTAAACCTCCTCCATCTTTTCCTTCATCATCATCACCTGCATCTCCTCCATCATTATCATCACCACTTTCATCATCCTCCATCTCATCCTCCTCCTCTGAGCTTAGCTCAAGTACATGCATAATTTCCAAGTCATGGTTCATTAACAATGGCAAAATCTCAAACGGAATGTTTGGATTATATCTGCTGGTACTTTATGTATTAGCAGCTCATTTGTAGGTGCTGGGATTCTGCAGGACATGAGTTGTACCCATTGTGGGTAAATCTTGTAGCTCATGGTTGAAAATTATCTCCAGAAATCTTGTATAAGCTAAGAATCTGTCTTTCTCAGCCTTCTTCAAAATACCTACCATCCCATCAAAAATCATCTTGGAGAAATTGAATGGTAGATCATAGACAATAGCAACAGTGGTGTTTGCCAAATCATGACTCATTAGAGTCCAAGATCCTTTTCTCGGGGTGAAGTCCTGGATCAAATGATGTATCAAAAATCTGTATAAGTTAGGGAACATGCCCTTTTGAAATTGACCTTCATGCACTGTCCCTTGATATCCCATTGTTTGAACAAATATCCTCAGGAGATGATCAGTGTTGAAATTGATCGAATTGTGGTCATCATCATGTAGCTACAAGCATCTTCTGATTAATCGTTCAGTGATGTGAATTTCTTGCCTTTCCATGGTAGCCACTATCTCCCTACCGTTTATACCGTCAACCAGCTGTGCTGAGCGCCAAAAATAAAGCAAATGATTTCTGTATATCACCGGGCACTCAGTGAATGCAAATCGTATGTTTGTTCTTATCAGCCACCTTATCATCAGAGCCACTTCCACATTATCAGGAGTAATTTGCAACAAGGCACACATGTTGTGCTTTTGTTCAAATGGATATCTCGGATTTTCTTGATTAGCCATATCTAAACAAACAAACAAACATATTCATAGCAGAAATTAGTCCTAAAGTTCACAGCTTTAAGTAATTTCAAGTTATAATTTGAAGAAAATAAGAAGAAATTTCATTAAGAACCTGATCTTCGACAAATTTATAACCTACAGAATAAATAGAGAGTTTAGTAAAAATGAATAATCAAAGCCCATTATTACTTAATCGTCATCGGAAAACATTTAATTGAAGCTTACCGAGTCAGAATAAGTGGGCTGGTAAATTACGGTTAGGGATTGAGAATTTTGCGATAAGTCGGTTGAGTTCCGAGACCTTAGAGCAAGAGAGTGGGATGTGAGAGAGAAAGTGGGAAAAATTTTCTCTAACTCCCTCTTATATACTTTTTGATAGTGGGTTTTAAATGCATTTTGTCGTGTAGTGAGTTAATTGCTATCAAACAATACCATTAACCATTTAAAATATTTACATTTAAAAAACCTTGCTCGGAAAAGTTTATTTAAATATTAGCAAGGTTTGCTAGGAAACTTCCACATTTTCAAAGCTTGCTCTTTTCGACAATTAAAAATATTAAAAATAGATCTAAGTAAAATGAAGAAAGCTTACTCGAAATACAAGATTGCTCGAGAACTGAATCACAAGACAAATAATCAAGTATAAAATATGAAGTAGGCAACCTTTCTAGGAATCAATTAAGATACCCAAATAAATTTCTCAGACAAACTTCTAATTGCAAACCTTACTCGAATAGTTCAACTTATCACAAACTTTACCTGTAAATGTAAAATAGTTCACAAATATTCAATCAAGTATACTTTTATGTAAAGTATGCTCGAAAAACTTCAAGAATACAAAGTGTGCTAGATAGGGATTCTAAACACAAAGTGTACTCGGAAAGTCAAGTTTTGAAATTACTAAGTATATTAAGGGAACATTTGAAAATTTCAAAGTGTGCCTGAAATATAAAGCGTGCCCGGGAAACTATGTTTGCCCGAAAACAGTTGTAATTTCAAAGAATCATAACCACAAGTAATTCATAGCTTGCTATAAGTGAGTTTAAACAGTAAAACAAACACCTAAGTGTGCTATAAGGTCCAAAATCACTAAAGCTTGCTAGAATATCACATCTAATCACAAAGCTTGCTAGACTGACTTAAACAACCTATAAAACAATTAAGTTTGCTAGAAAGTTTAAAAATCAACAAAGCTTGCTAGTGAACATTGCAAACAATTATATCAACTAGTTTGCTAGAAACAGATGTACTTTCAAACAAAACACTAAAGTATGCTCGAAAGTCCTAACTATATAAAAGCTTGCTACTAATCATCATATTCAAAGATAAACAAATATCAAGCTTGCTCGGAAAGTTATATTTCAATTAAAATAGTGAACTCCACTCGAAATATGTTAATTACTTCAAATCATGCTCGAAATTTATAAACTTAGACATAAACATCTAAGTATGCTCGGAAAGGTCATAAAACATCAGTCCTTACCCGAAATACATATTCAACCTTTTTGAGGGTAAAATGCAACACTTTTTTGACTTAAACACAATATCAGTTATATTGATTATTAGAAATCATTGTTTAAGAGAAAATAGTGCATTAAGAGATCAAATTTCAGTCATGTTTCTTTTCAAAACAGTTTCTTTCTTTTGCTGAAAAGATCTCATGTATGGGATCATATTGACTAAGTAGCTTTCTTAATACTTCATTCTCAGCATTATTATGACAACATAGACAGGTTAACAACATGTCTAGACTTAGCATGAATTTCATCTCTTGGTGATATGATTAATGTTCAATTAATATGCACAAAGTTAAATGGATAACACATATTGTTTTGTGATGCTCCATATCTATTCTCAAGGCTTATTGGGCTTTCTCCAGATCACCCAACTTGACATTGACCCCCCTGGATTTGGTTAAAAACTTTTAATGACAGAATATTTTAAAATTCAGATATTCCTTTTCAAATTTAGCAAACATATGTGAGGTTGAACGTTGGACTTACAGGCCACACAAGTCGGACTTACAGGCCTTTCATTCGGAATTTTAAAGGACTTATATGATTGCCTCCACCCCTGTAGTTCTAGAATTAACCCCCATGTTTGAATTTTCTTTATAAAAATTTGTGAAAATTTATCAACTTTTGATTGACAAAATATTTGACATAAGGTAGTTCACATTTGTTCAGTGTCATTCTTTTGTAAATATTTCATTTAGGAGACCAAATACCAACGGGCTTGTGTATGATTGAATAATCACTTTTCTGTCTATCATTTGGAAAGATTTATCTTGGAACATGCAGAGACAACAATGTAACTCCACATTAAGCTTAGCAGTTTCTTTATGTTTATATCACCTTAGATTTTACACATCATGGGAAAGCAACCATACATGTTATTGACTGCACTAAGTGTCTTTTTAGCCTATTAAATCCATATCATTGGCTAAGTAGTCAATGTACTATCATTTCCCAATAAACAAAGTTTAATACTCAGTCACCCCAATTTCTCTTAAATGATAGGTAAATGGCTATCCTGTTTGACCACAAGTGGTTAACATGACCAAACATATATGAAACTACATGTCCTTTCAAATTAGAGTTATTGACATAATTTTAAGTGAAAGAATAAAAACAAGTTACAATTGCCCCAAATGCTTTCAATCTTCAGGTTAATGGCTATCTTTTCAATCTGAAAACAGATGATAGGATCAAACATATACAAGTATATGCCCTTTCAACTTGAAAATTTTGTTTTAAGCTTCTATAAAACTTTGAACTGAATAGTATTATCATGTCTAAGCACCATTAAACAACTTGCTCTAGTTTATCAAAATTGTTTTGAACAAAAGCTTCTTAAAATTCTTCAATTTGAGCATATCTTTTAACACAAAAACACATTTTGACACAATCACAAGTGTAACATATTCAAATCATCAATGACATTATAAAAACTGGCAGACTTCAAATAATGCATAGTCTAACAGATCCTAACAATATCACATCAGATAAAACATATAATCAGGATAACAGACAAGCACATATTATCTAATCAAATTAAGTACTCATCTTGATATCATATACATTCACTGATCATTATTCAAAGCATCAAACATATATGATTAATAGTTAATCACTTAAGCAAAAATCAGTGAACAGTATACAAAATCATATTCAAACATCACAATATGTGGATCCTCTATCAAAATAGTCAATTAGCACATAGAGACACACAAATATCAAACAAACATTCATCAAGACTTTTAAAAAATAGTCAGTTTGCACAGTCAAGCACACATAATCAATCAGACTTCATTAGAGTTGATCATGCCCAGGGCTTTCAGAAGAAAGTTGAACCTGGTTCTATCAAGTGGTTTTGTGAATAGGTCAGCCAAATTATCACTTGTATCAACTCTTTTTACTTCAATTAAACCTTTTTCAATACAATCCCTTATGAAGTGATGTCTGATTTCAATGTGCTTGGTCTTGGAATGTTGCACATGATTCTTAACAATAAAAGATGCAACAGTATTATCAATGTAAATAGGGGTGTTTAAGAAATTCATACCATAATCCAGCATCTGATTTTGAATCCAGAGGACTTGTGCACAGCAGGCAGATGCAGCATTATACTCAGCTTCAGCAGTTGAGATTGAAACTGTAGTCTGTTTCTTGCATTGCCAAGACACCAATCTGTCGCCCAAAAATTGACTACCTCTAGAGGTAGACTTCCTACTTATATTGCACCCATAATAGTCACTATCTATGTAGGAAGTCAGATCAAAGGACTGGTTCTTTGGATAGAAAATTCCAAGATCTGGTCTTCCCTTCAAATATCTAAAGATTCTCTTTACTGCATTCATATAGGAAACCTTAGGATTTGACTGGAATCTTGCACAAACACACACATCAAACATGATATCCGACCTTGAAGCAGTCAAATACATAAAAGATCCAATCTTTGCTCTGTATTCATGTTCATCCACTGGCTCCCCCTTTTCATCTGCTACCATCCTCTCTTTTGTATCCATAGGAGTTGAAGAAGTTTTCAAGTCATTACTGTAACGATTCCGGCAAATTCAGGTATACCCTAGCCGGAATATACTATTTACGTGTTATTCAATACTGAATATATGAATTATAATGTGTTTATACGAGTATATAAGATTCACAGTAAGAATTATACTCGAATATACAGCTAGTCGTATTGAAATTACGATTAATCGATGAACGGCTATTGAAACCCGAACGAATCGGGAATTACATTATAGACGAAATATATAATGTTTAGTGATGTTTACGAAGTATTAAAGCTTCGGGATAAGTGAATTATAGCACAGAAAAAGGATTTCGATTTATTAGTACGTCGGTACGATAAACGAAACCTTTAACATCAAACCAAGCAAGAGACGATCGATCAAGCCGAAAAAGATGCACAATTACCGACAATATGATGTGTTGAGTCAACAAATGTCATGGTTTAAGTTTTTTTAAGTCTTTAAATCGGTTTTATATAAATTTAAATTTTAAGCCGAAAAACGACCGTTTTAGCCTCGTTTTAAGCCGAATTAAACGTTTAACTGAAAAACGAACTGAACCAGATTATCCACAACATTATCCGGATTACACAATCCAAGTTTGTGGCCAAGAATGAAGATGTGGGTCCCACCCCACCCTCCATTATGGACCGATCGGTCCTATGCATCCACATTACACATTCATTTTTCTTTTTCTACATCTCAACTCTCCAAATCCTCTCAACCCTTTTACACATCCATCCTAAATTCAACTTTTTAAGCAAGAATCACAAGGTATAAACTTGTTGTTATGGTTTAATCTTGTTTTTTAATTCCAAATCTTGAGAAAATGAGGTTTCAAATGAAAAATGGGTGAAAACCCGAGATGAAACCGATTCTTGGAGGATCAAGTGATGTATACAAGTTATACAAAGGATCTTGGTCCAAGAAAGTAGTTAAAAGAGTCAAAAACGAATTTTTACGGTCAAAATCTTTGTTTTGATGTTTTAATCGAAACCATGAAAGAAATGGCTTGATTGTGGGTATAACTTGCTTGGTGTGGTGTTGTTGTGCTTGTAGCTGTTGTATCTAGTGGCTAGCAAAGGCTAGAAACCAAGATCTTTGCGATCTAACGCTAGAAAACACAAGGTAGTTCGGTTTTCGTATGATTTAGATAATTTGGACAGATTGTGATAGACCTAGAGTTGGGTCACGAAATTTCACAGAGATTATCTACACATGAAAATATGAGATCTGTGAATTTTTGGTAATTTTTGGATAAATGATGAATATTTGGTGAATTTAATGCTCGGTTTTGGCCAAAAATGGTGAAAAATAGCTAAACATCATGAAAAATTCTGGAACATTTAAGATAAGCTTTTTATAACATATAAAAGTCACACACAAAATTTCAGGTTCATTGGAGAAGTCTAAGTAGGCTTTTCGGTAAAACGAGTTCTAGGGATTTCTAGCTCGGTTTTGGTAAAAATGGCATGAAAAATGAGTTTTTGGTTCTGGAAAAATTACAGGGAACTATGTGCGTGATAGGGGTCATCCCAGAAAAATTTGGGATTTTTCGAAGGTCGTTTGGTATTTTCGACATATTTGGTGTTTAAATGACGTTTAAAAATGGTTAAATAAATTTTAGATATAAAAATTAATTCTGGAAAAATTTTATAAAATTCCTTACTGTCAAAATATGGTTTGTACAAAATTTCAAGGTCCGAGACTAAACGGAAATTTATTTGTGCTAAATGGAACTTAAAAACAAACTTTTAAAGCTTAAAACGAGTAAACCGGCGAAGTTCGCCTAAGCGAGCTGACTGGTGTTTGAGAACCTTAAAAATGGATGATTTTTATGAAACTAAGTTAATCAAGTAAAAATAAATCATCCGAAATTAATTCGGATGATTTGGGTAATTTTACCCCGATTTAACCGTTTCCGGTGTATTAAAGGCGGAAACGGGCCCCGCGGCCAAACGGGGTGTCTAACCGAGCTCTAATTTCACCACTTTAATGAAAATATCAATAATAACTATTTTCGGGTCGTATGTGGTCAAACTCATTTTTTTGAAAACATAAAGACGGATAACCGTGCTAGGCACGTAAAACGAGAAAACAAATTAACGGTAGTTTTGACTAAGGAACTCTAAGTGATATCACAATCTAAGTCCTGAAAAGTATTTCAGGGTTAACATTGTCCCCCGGATCGTGTACGGTACTGGGTTAGCAGTGTCCCCAGACGTACCGGTTAACACGAATTTAAGTTATATTGATAGAAATTGTGTAGTAACGATTTGGGGATCGTATTACAGATCTGTACCAGTAGCCGTGCACCGTAGTACATCTTTGCTCACAAGAAGGTGAGTTTTCACGAGCCCCTTTTTACTGAACTGTTTTAAATATTTTCCCGGGGCGGAAAGCATGTTTTTTTTTATCAAAGTGTTTAAGTACAAGCTGATCGCATGGAAATGAACGTATTTATATACTGTTTATTGTACGGGAATCGTACGGTAATGAATTAAGATGGTAATTGTCTGAGTTGCTAACAGTGTAAGGCCCGAAACAGTGTTCTGGGGTAACCGAGTTCCCAGAGGTTATTAAATGTGTTCTGGGGTAACCGAGTTCCCAGAGGTTATTAAATGTGTTTCTGGGGTAACAGAGTTCCCAGAGGTTATTAAATGTGTTTCTGGGGTAACAGAGTTCCCAGAGGTTATTGGAAGTCTTCTGGGGTAACAGAGTTCCCGGAGGTTAATCGATATGTTTTGGGATTAACAGAGGTCTCACTTGTGGGCTCAGCATAATTACATCGCTTATTTATGATTATTATTATGATTTGTTATGGTTTATTTAAATTAGTGAAACTCACCAACTATTCGTAGTTGACCCGTTTTCTTTACATGCTTTCTAGGTACACTCAAATTGGAATGAGTGATATGTGTTCGATGCTGTGTGCTATTTTGTGGAAGTCTAGAGATCTATATTTTTCATTAAATATGTTAATGTACTATCGGTAACACTTATGTGATAACGCTTAGATGGTTATGAAACTCAGAACAATGTAATACGTTTAAATTAATGTAGTGGTGTTTTCTTTATAAACAAAGCTGTTGATATCAGATGTGTCTGTTGCATCCCGTGTACGTTTCCGCTGCGGTTACGGGGTGTTACAGAACTTGGTATCAGAGCCATTGGTTATAAAGAATTAGGATGTCTTTAAAAGATACCTAAAATATAACCAGTAGCTCAAGGTGTTATAGGATCTGAATATCAACTAATAATTTATTGTGACGAGGTCTGGATGAACTTGAATAGACAAGTGAGTTATTATGGTCCGGAACATAATAACAGACTTGTCCGCACGAGG